>NC_140165.1:253504150-253519150 GCF_963971535.1 Notolepis coatsorum | reverse complement strand
CCCTCAGTGGGAGTCTGAATGGAGGGGACATGGTCCCTCACGGGGAGTCTGAATGGAGGGGACATGGTCCCTCAGGGGGAGTCTGAATGGAGGGGACATGGTCCCTCAGTGGGAGTCTGAATGGAGGGGACATGGTCCCTCAGTGGGAGTCTGAATGGAGGGGACATGGTCCCTCAGGGGGAGTCTGAATGGAGGGGACATGGTCCCTCAGTGGGAGTCTGAATGGAGGGGACATGGTCCCTCAGGGGGAGTCTGAATGGAGGGGACATGGTCCCTCAGTGGGAGTCTGAATGGAGGGGACATGGTCCCTCGGGGGGAGTCTGAATGGAGGGGACATGGTCCCTCACGGGGAGTCTGAATGGAGGGGACATGGTCCCTCAGTGGGGGGTCTGAATGGAGGGGACATGGTCCCTCAGTGGGAGTCTGAATGGAGGGGACATGGTCCCTCGGGGGGAGTCTGAATGGAGGGGACATGGTCCCTCATGGGGAGTCTGAATGGTGGCGACATGGTCCCTCAGGGGGAGTCTGAATGGAGGGAACATGGTCCCTCGGGGGGAGTCTGAATGGAGGGGACATGGTCCCTCACGGGGAGTCTGAATGGAGGGAACATGGTCCCTCAGTGGGAGTCTGAATGGAGGGGACATGGTCCCTCAGTGGGGAGTCTGAATGGAGGGGACATGGTCCCTCATGGGGAGTCTGAATGGAGAGGACATGGTCCCTCAGTGGGAGTCTGAATGGAGGGGACATGGTCCCTCAGTGGGAGTCTGAATGGAGAGGACATGGTCCCTCAGTGGGGAGTCTGAATGGAGGGGACATGGTCCCTCGGGGGGAGTCTGAATGGAGGGGACATGGTCCCTCATGGGGAGTCTGAATGGTGGCGACATAGTCCCTCAGGGGGAGTCTGAATGGAGGGAACATGGTCCCTCGGGGGGAGTCTGAATGGAGGGGACATGGTCCCTCAGTGGGGAGTCTGAATGGAGGGGACATGGTCCCTCAGTGGGAGTCTGAATGGAGGGGACATGGTCCCTCATGGGGAGTCTGAATGGTGGCGACATGGTCCCTCAGGGGGAGTCTGAATGGAGGGGACATGGTCCCTCAGTGGGAGTCTGAATGGAGGGGACATGGTCCCTCGGTGGGAGTCTGAATGGAGGGGACATGGTCCCTCATGGGGAGTCTGAATGGAGGGGACATGGTCCCTCAGTGGGAGTCTGAATGGAGGGGACATGGTCCCTCAGTGGGAGTCTGAATGGAGGGGACATGGTCCCTCGGTGGGAGTCTGAATGGAGGGGACATGGTCCCTCAGTGGGAGTCTGAATGGAGGGGACATGGTCCCTCAGTGGGAGTCTGAATGGAGGGGACATGGTCCCTCAGGGGGATTCTGAATGGAGGGGACATGGTCCCTCAGTGGGAGTCTGAATGGAGGGGACATGGTCCCTCGGTGGGAGTCTGAATGGAGGGGACATGGTCCCTCGTGGGAGACTGAATGGAGGGGACATGGTCCCTCAGTGGGAGTCTGAATGGAGGGGACATGGTCCCTCGGTGGGAGTCTGAATGGAGGGGACATGGTCCCTCAGTGGGAGTCTGAATGGAGGGGACATGGTCCCTCAGTGGGAGTCTGAATGGAGTGGACATGGTCTAAGCCTGACAGACTTAAACGGCACGGCAGGAGAGATGGACAAGTCAAGTCAAGTCAGTTTTATTTGTATAGCACATTTCCAGGCAGCGGCAGCTGACACCAAAGTGCTTCACAAGCAAGTTGATAAAAACAAATTAGTGTGAGGCAAGGTATAAGATTAAAAGAAAGAAAAAAAAACATAGCAAAGCCATGAAAGCAACAAAAACAAAACAATATGGTGCAAGATATAGGATTAAAAACATAATAAAGCAATGAAAGTAATAAAAACTGGTAGGACACAGTAAAACAAAGAGGATAGAAGGGCCAGGGCCCTCATTCATCAACTTGACTTACGCACAGATATGTGCTTAACATGTGCGTACGACCATTTCTAAGCAAAGAGTGGGATTCATCAATTTCAACTTGAACTTGACGTTGTGCTTATGTGTACGCACAGCTCTGAGCACACTTAGCTGACGCCCAGTGGTAGAATACCGTTACTACGGCACAAGCGCTCCTCAGTTCTGCATTAGTTTCAAGGCGGAAATAAGCTTCCGTGCATTAGTGTTCAACTTCTGTATGACCCGTAATTCATTATAGTTCATTATAAAATAGCGACTAGTGTAATTATAACGGGCTCACACGCGAACAAGAGGTTGGCCTGCTTGTTTGGCACGGGGGGCAGACGCAAAACACCAACCTCCAAACGCGATTAAATATTGTTTCAAATAAAAAGCGAATTATTTTGTGTGTCATGTTTCCAAATAAGATTGGTCACGAAATGCTTTCTACTTCAATTTGTTGGTTAGAATAGATGACCTCCGTTGAAACTTCACTGAGACTAACAGTCTATTTGTGAGCTCCCGCTCAGATGTGATAATAATAATAATAACAATAATAATAATAGCTTCATTTTATATAGCGCCTTTCAAGAGACCCAAGGTCGCTTTACATAGATAGGGGGGGGGGGGAATAACAAAGTAACAGACATAGTGGACAGACACACAACATATAAATATGATGATGGAATTCATTCAAGATCCTCTCCACCCTCGGGTCTTTGCCACCGGCACGGTCCATCGTGATATTGGAGATGGATCGAGCAATAGACTGTTACTGTAGCTGTCAAAGCTCCATCACAAATGCAGTTATGTGAATAGAAAGGGATTCCACTAAGTCAATGTTGCGATGCGCATTTGCCTGATACATGTTGTTGCTGCATGCCGGGAGGAAGGCGATGCTGAATGTTTTCAATTCATTAAATAAAACGGATACTTTTTGCAAGGGTTTACTGACTGTCATACAAATAATCAACCAACTACATACTGTAACTTTTCAGTGCACGTTCTTATTTACATTGTGACAACAGCCTTGTGAGTTCCCGCAGTGACCCGCACAAAGACATGATGGAATTCAAGTTCAAGTTTGTATTGATCACATATAGGCAGGCTACACATGGCGTATAGGCTACATCATTGGCAGTGAGATTCATTGTTCTTGTATATGCTCTCGTATTATTGTTTATATAGGCTACCCAATACTGACATCAAAATAGATTGTATGACTCTAGAAATCATATGCAGCAGGTAGAAAATTGACGGAAAATCCGTCGCGATTTGGAATAAAATTGAGGAGAACTTGGGTATTAATCAAACAAAACGGAAAAAGGCAGTCATATTCCAGCACGGTCTTTATTAGTGTTTGCGCTGCCCAGGCAGCAATGGTTAATAGATATCATATCCGACATCACCGTACGTGTACACGTCTGTCAGCCTGTCTCATAACACGCTTCCCTCGGTTTAGTCCATTCTTCCACATTTCATGGGGGTGTCCATTATCGTATATGGTTAATCGGGGCGGTTTTGGTATGCAAATACGTGAAAGTGTGCACGAGCCTCGGCGCAGGGCCAAGGTGATATTTATCATGACAGGTGTGCGTAGAACCTGCGTACGCACGTGTGGTAAATCCCGTTTATTTTGTGCGTGCACTCATTCTAAATTATGTGCTTACGTGTGGAAATAGAACATTTTCTACGGCACGTTGATGAATGAGGGCCCAGGGGTCTAGTGGTGGTTAAGTAGGGGGGAAGGCCAAGGAGAACAGGTAGGTTTTCAAGAGTGATTTAAAAGCCTGTACGGTCTGGGCAGTCCGTACGCTGAGGGGGAGGCTGTTCCACAGTCTAGGCGCTGCGGTGGAGAAAGCTCTGTCTCCCCTAGTCTTGAGCCTGGTTCTGGGTACCACCAATAGCATCTGGTCAGCTGATCTGAGGGATCGGTGGGGGGTGTGGCGGTGCAGGAGCTCGGACAGATAGGAGGGAGCCGTGCCATTTAATGATTTAAAAATCCTGAAGCTAATAGGCAGCCAGTGGAGCGAGGCCAAAACTGGGCTGATGTGTTCGTGTTTTCTTGTTTTGGTGAGGAGGCGAGCGGCTGCGTTCTGCACCAGTTGTAGGCGGCGGAGGAGGGACTTGTCGATGCCCGTGTACAGAGCATTGCAGTAGTCGAGGCGGGTGGTGACAAAGGCATGTATCACCGTCTCCAGGTTACTTTGGGAGAGGTATGCCTTTGTCTTCGCCAGGAGTCTAAGGTGGTAAAAGCTGATTTTCACTACAGCGCTGACCTGTCTATCGAATTTAAAATTACTGTCGAAGATGACCCCTAGGTTCCTGACAGAGGTGGAGAGGTTTGGGCCCAGGGGACCAAGTGCGTCAATGAGGGGGGGCGGGGGGGCACTATTAAAAACAATGACCTCGGTTTTCCCTTCGTTCAATGTCAGGGAGTTTTCGGACATCCAGCACTTGATTTCTGCCAGGCAGTCAAGCAGTGGTTCTATTGATGTCTTCCCTTGGGTGGGCTTTAAGGGGAGGTAAACCTGCACGTCATCGGCGAAGCAGTGGAATGAGATATTGTGTTTTGCCAAGATCTGGCCTAGGGGGAGTATGTATAGGAGGAAGAGAGTGGGACCCAATATCGAGCCCTGGGGCACCCCGCAGGTGAGGGGGGCCACAGAGGAAGTGAGATCACCGAGTTGGACAGAGAAGGTCCTATTACTCAGGTAGGACCGGAACCAGTCTAAGACGGGGCCCCTAAGGCCTACGTAATGCTCGAGGCGAGCTATAAGGATGTGGTGGTCTACCGTGTCAAAGGCGGCTGAGAGGTCAAGGAGTAATAGTAGGGATGAGTTTCCTGCATCAGCAGCTGTAATCAGGTCGTTTAAGACACGGAGGAGAGCCGTTTCAGTGCTGTGTCGTGGTTTAAAGCCAGATTGGAATTTGTCATGGATGTTGTTGTGTTCAAGGAATGATTGTAGCTGTATGTAGACTATGCGCTCCAGGATTTTTGATAAAAATGGTAGTTGTGAGATGGGTCTAATATTGGCGAAGACAGAGGGATCGAGGTTGGGCTTCTTTATCCGGGGCTGGACCACAGCGTGCTTGAAGGCAGCCGGGACACATCCAGTGCTGAGGCAAGCGTTTAGTAGTGGTAGTAATGTGAGGAGGACAGGGTCAGGTACTTCCTTTAGAATGCGTGAGGGGAGTGCGTCTGAGGGGCAATTTGTTGGTTGCAGGTGTTTAATGGCATCGGAAAGGGAGGAGAGGGAGACCGGGGCAAACTGGTCAAAAACAGCAGGCAGTGGGTGGGGGGGGGGGGGGGGGGGGAGGGGGGGTAGGGGGGACAAGGGGGGCAAGGGGGAGAGAGATCTAAGGGCAGAGACTTTGCTGATGAAGAAGTGTTGGAAGCCTTCGCATAGAGCTAATGAAGGTACAATAGAGGGGGTGGCACAGGGGTTGGTGAGGGAGTTTAGGACTTTGAACAGGGCCTGGGTTTTGTTTGAATTTGCTATGACTAAGTTGGAAATGTAAGCTGTTTTTGCAGTTTTGACAGCCGTTTGGTAGATGGACAGAGCGCTGTGTAGGATTTGCAGGGATACATGCAACCTGTCCTTCCTCCACTTCCTCTCGGCACGTCTACATGCACATCTGAGAGTACGTGGGGACACACAGGACCACAGGTCTGCTCCCTCCACTGCTCCCCTCCCTACACAGGTCTGCTCCCTCCACAGGTCTGCTCCCTCCACAGGTCTGCTCCCTCCACAGGTCTGCTCCCTCCACAGGTCTGCTCCCTCCACTGCTCCCCTCCCTCCACAGGTCTGCTCCCTCCACAGGTCTGCTCCCTCCACAGGTCTGCTCCCTCCACAGGTCTGCTCCCTCCACTGCTCCCCTCCCTACACAGGTCTGCTCCCTCCACAGGTCTGCTCCCTCCACAGGTCTGCTCCCTCCACAGGTCTGCTCCCTCCACAGGTCTGCTCCCTCCACAGGTCTGCTCCCTCCACTGCTCCCCTCCCTACACAGGTCTGCTCCCTCCACAGGTCTGCTCCCTCCACAGGTCTGCTCCCTCCACAGGTCTGCTCCCTCCACAGGTCTGATCCCTCCACAGGTCTGCTCCCTCCACAGGTCTGCTCCCTCCACAGGTCTGATCCCTCCACAGGTCTGCTCCCTCCACAGGTCTGCTCCCTCCACAGGTCTGTGACAGTGTGACAGTGTGACAGTGTGGATGTGACAGTGTGGATGTGACAGTGTGGATGTGACAGTGTGACAGTGTGACAGTGTGACAGTGTGACAGTGTGACAGTGTGGATGTGACAGTGTGGATGTGACAGTGTGACAGTGTGACAGTGTGACAGTGTGGATGTGACAGTGTGGATGTGACAGTGTGACAGTGTGACAGTGTGACAGTGTGGATGTGACAGTGTGACAGTGTGGATGTGACAGTGTGACAGTGTGGATGTGACAGTGTGACAGTGTGACAGTGTGGATGTGACAGTGTGACAGTGTGACAGTGTGGATGTGACAGTGTGACAGTGTGGATGTGACAGTGTGACAGTGTGACAGTGTGACAGTGTGACAGTGTGACAGTGTGACAGTGTGACAGTGTGACAGTGTGGATGTGACAGTGTGACAGTGTGACAGTGTGACAGTGTGACAGTGTGACAGTGTGACAGTGTGGATATGACAGTGTGACAGTGTGGATATGACAGTGTGACAGTGTGACAGTGTGACAGTGTGGATGTGACAGTGTGACAGTGTGGATGTGAAATTGCTACAGTAGCTAACATAACTGCAAGGATGAGGTCATCTGTCTTGCGAGTAGGCCATGCCTACAGTAGTTGCCATGCAACCAGTAGCTTAGCAAGCTTTCAAGTTCAAGTTTCAAGTTTCTTTAATAGTTGTCATACAGAAGTACAGAATACTTTTATACAAAATGCTTCTTACTGTTGCGCTCCAGAGACTGTGCAAGACAAGATAAGTATGAAATAAAATAACATAGTAAAATTAGAAGTAAAAAAAATGAGGTCACAGTGTTCAGTTTAGACATATGTACAATGTTCGATGCAGAATAGACGTAGTTACCATACAATATACAATACTGTGCAGTGTACTAATATACAATACTATATAGTGCAAGGCAGAAATGGAGAAATGGGACGAGGTGCAATTTAGGTACAATTCACAGTAGGTGTACGAGTTGTAGTGCAAATCCTTTATCAATAAATATAAAGTGTAAGTGTGTTTGTGTGATCTAAAGTGTGGAGAGTGGGTGCTGCAGTGTGTTGTTTGTTTGAGTGAGTGTGTGCGTGTGGGTGTGTGTGCTGTGTGCATTTGATGGTTGTTGCATAGTGATTATTGTTCGTTTAGCAGCCTGATGGCCTGGGGATAGAAGCTTCTTCTGAGTCTTTCTGTGCTCGCCTTAAGACTCCGGTATCGCTTGCCTGACCGCAGCAGTTCAAAGAGGCAGTTGTTCGGGTGGCTCGAGTCCTTAATAATTCTCTTAGCCTTCCCCTTGCACCGCTTGTTGTAAATGTTCTGGAGGGTGGGAAGCCCCCCTCCAATTGTGTGTTCGGCTGAACGTGTCACTCTTTGTAGTCTGCTACGGTCTTGGGTAGATTTTAATTTTGGTGGAGGGGATTGTTTCTTCTACCAGAGTACAGACATAGTCAATCACCGTTTCGGTGTATTCGTTAATATTGGCTGTGTTATCACGGAATACACTCCAGTCTGTGCATCCAAGTGCAGCTTGGAGTGACTCCTCTGACGTCACGGCCCAACGCTTAACCTCTCGCGAGACCACCGGCGTTCGCTTGAGACTTTGTTTGTACTTTGGCAAAAGAAAGATGGCGGCGTGATCGCTTTTACCGAATGGACTAAGAGCCTGTGACTTGTACCCATTCTTAAATTGCGAGTATACATGGTCTAATATGTTCTCGCCTCTGGTGGGACAGGTCACATGCTGATAGAAATTCGGCAACACCTTTTTAAGACGCGCGCTGTTGAAATCACCCAGAACCAAAATGGCAGCGTCAACATTAGCTGTCTGGAGTTTGTTTACCTCGTCGTGAAGTTTTGAAAGTGCGACCCCAGTGTTCGCGTGTGGTGGAATGTACACTCCGATGAGGATGATGGACGTTAACTCTCTTGGGAGGAAGAAGGGTCGACATTTTATCGTGATAAACTCCAGGTCTGGGGAGCAGTGGTTAGACAGTTCCTTTGTGTTGCCTAAATCGCACCACTCCTTGTTTATCATGAAGGCAATGCCGCCTCCTTTCTTCTTTAGTGACTCTTCTGCCGTCCGGTCCTTGCGGAGAACGAAGAAGTGGTCTGCCGGTTCTATTGCGTGATTCGGGACATCTGGACTCAGCCAAGTTTCTGTGAAACAGAGGACGTTACAATCCCGAATGTCCCTCTGGAATTGGATCCGTGCTCTGATGTCGTCCAGTTTATTTCCTATCGATTGCACATTGGCCAACAATATGCTGGGCAATGTGGTTCTGTGTCGTTTGGACCTCAGTCTGTTTCGGACCCCGGCTCTCTTTCCACGTCTTCGCGGCGGCTTCTCCTGGTCTTGGCCATGGCCATAACAAAGGATCTCGGCGGGCCATTTCTGCTGTTCAGCGATCCGATCCAGAGAGCAATCCAATCGGTAAGTTTTCCTTAATCCAATGTCAATGATTGACTGACGGTCATACACATATAATGCACCAACAGTTGGTGCAAATAAAACTCCTAATACTATAAAAATTAACAAAAGAAAGCACAGTCTCGACGGAGCGATCAGAAAGGCAGCCATCAGTGCAGCGCCAGTTCACAAGTTCAACAAGCTGTCATTCCTAACTTGACAGTTTAGCCCAGGGGGCGCTGTTTTACCTTCTTAAAAGCAAAGTACTGTGTGACGTTGTAGGTCGGTTTAAAACTGCACTGGAACCGGACCAAATATGGAACATATACAGCCATATAATATTCACCACCTCACCAGTAAATGTCCTAACCCAATAATACACGAGACCCTCTTCTTGGGACCAAGTAAGGTTTCGTCAATATTCCAATGTACAGTTTTGCTTGTACAGTTGTACAGTTTCCCCCACCCCACCTACCCAACCTCCCCCCCACCCCACCCACGCAACCACCTCCAATGTACAGTTAACCCCCCCCCCCACCCCACCTACCCAACCTCCTCCAATGTACAGTTTCTACATCAAATGTATATACTCTCTTTTTTAGACTATTTTTGTATCACAAACAGTACTGTATTTGTAAATCTGGTATGTCATAAATGTATAGATGTAGTACTGTCTATCTGTATGTTGTGTATGTCATATATGTTATGATTAATTGAAAATGGGGGACCCTGATGTAAACAAGATGAAAGTCTTTCTCTGGTCTGCATCCCCTTAACAATTGTGTGTATTGAGCTGTACTGTATTGTACCCATTCTGCAATCTGTTAATAACGTTTTCAATCAATCAATCAATCAATCAAACCACACCTGATCTAGATCATATAATATACACCACCTCACCACACCTGATCTAGATCATATAATATACACCACCTCACCAAACCTGAACTAGACCATATAATATGCACTACCTAACCACGCAACAGATTGCAGAATGGGTACAATACAGTACAGCTCAATACACACAATTGTTAAGGGGATGCAGACCAGAGAAAGACTTTCATCTTGTTTACATCAGGGTCCCCCATTTTCAATTCATCATAACATATATGACATACATGACATACAGGTAGACAGTACTGTTACATCTAGACATTTATGACATACCAGATTTACAAATATACAGTACTGTTTATGTGTACAAAAGGAGTCTAAAAAGAGAGTATATACATTTGAGGGGGAAGAAACTGTACATTGGAGGAGGTTGGGTAGGTGGGGGGGGGGGGTCAGGTAGGTGGGGTGGGAAACTGTACATTGGAGGTGGTTGGGTGGGTGGAGTGGGGGGGGGGGGGGGGGTTAGGTAGGCGGGGGGGGGGGGGGGGGGGGACTGTACATTGAAGGGGGTTGGGTTTGGACATTTACAGGGGCCAGTTCACCACGCCTGATCTAGATCATAATATACACCACCTCACCACGCCTGATTTAAATCATATAATTGAACTGTAATGAACACAAGGATTCAGCATCCACGATGACATCACTGGAGGACATATTCAAACTCGTTGGAGTGTTCCTTGCTTTACCGCTAACTCGATTGCACCTTAATTGCATAGTCATTGTGTCGTTTCACGTCCAAATCAATATGATTAACGCAGCTGCCGTTGTGCTCCAAATAGTTCTGGAGCTCACTGCTGTATCTAATGACGGGAGGCCATTGTCGTCGTTCACTGGCACACTTTGGTTTCTGAATGATTTGGTCCGGTGGCCTATTGTGGACGGCCAGGAGAGAGCGGGGGAGGGGCGGAGAGTGAAAGGAGAGAGGGACGTAGCCTGTTAAACAGTGGGAGAGGAGTGGAACAAACACCACTGATACCCACACCTCCTCCCCCTCATCCTCCTCCTCCTCCTCCTCCTCCTCGCCTCCTCAACATTCGCCTGGAACACAAAGTCACTCTGAAATCTCTGCAATTAGGACTGAAAGGCCCCATGGAGGCCTCCATGACCGGTCCTCCTGCCAAAGAGACACTTTGAGACTAACTGGAGCAGGGTTTCTGTGTCTGAGTCTGAAAACAAGGCTGTATAATGCAGGCTATTCAGTCCCAATGAGCAGCGAGAAATGGAATTAACACCTATTAAAATTAACACAAGGAATTTACCTACAGTCAGCCAGGCCAGGGATGCCTCAGCGACGGCCCGGAGACCTGCGGTGTTCCCTGGACCTCAGCTTGAGACTACTATAAAAAAATATATAGTAACTTTTAACAAGTAATTCAACTTGTGTTGAGTCTTAACTCATTGGTGGCTTTACTCGTTATTGCCCGCCAACGTTTGAGCGCCAATAACGAGTAAACAAATTTTTGGATCCTTTGATGTTTTTCCTTTTATCCCCGTTCTAAACGATCATCCGAATCACTCTAGCCATCCCTGGCTCATTTGCCTACATTGGAATTGCATTGCCGATCGAATCTCACCAGGTGGCAGTATTGCCTACCTTTTGAACTCTAATAGAAAGGGATCAGTAGAGACAATGAATGAACTGGACTATCAAGACTCGCTCTGAGGGGGAGGAGCTCTTGCAAAGCAATCGCTAGCCTCAAAACCTATAGTTTCCCATAAGGCCAGAAATTGTAAATAAGAAACCTGTTCTTAATGTTTTATCTGGCTAAATAAAGGTTAACCGCTTAAGCCCGGAGCCCTATTTTCTGAAAATCTGCCTAAAATACATACCTAAGTAAATGGAATATTGCTCCACTTCTACAAGGTCCATTTGCATGTTCTTGGTATCTAGGGACATCTATGGACCTCAGTGAATGTATTCGCAGTGTCAGAAATATTGTGTCTATTACTAGGCTTGCTTAAATTGTGATGAAACAAAGGAGAATATGAATTATGATTTTTCTTTGCATCTTTGACAGTGAATAACACCATGCTAAAAATGACCAGACATAAGAAACTGCCACTGAGCTCGTTCAGTACCTTCTTGAGATCATGTGTAGAAAATCTAAGGAAATTAATAAAGAGAAGATGATTAAAAAAAAGGTTTTGTAGATACAGTACTGAATTCTGCCATCCGCACTCTCTAAATAGTTAGGATGGTTAAATAGTTAATAAATTGTTGTTGTATTCAAGGGTTGGGCTTGCGAGGGGGTACCGAATAAACCCCTCCTTCCCTCTTCTGATTGGTTTTTTTTTTTTTACTCTCTTTTTCATTCGGTCCGGCCAAGCTGTTAGGCAGCTTGGCAGGGGGGGGGGAGGGTTTCCCTGACTCCGCACCTATCACGGGCAGTTGAGTCATGGGTTTTCCCCCGTCATAGAATACGTCACTGGGCACGTTTCTATTGGACGACGGCTTCCGTGAGTTTTTTCACACCCGTGTGTGGGTCTGTCATTGTCAAGTTGTCGGGGCAGAGCGTAGGAACTTAGTGTTCTGCTACGCTCGATATACGTGTAACTTGAGTCTGTTGGTCACATGGCTCAATGTTACCGTGACTTTTCAATTCATGGCTCACGTGGGAAGTCTCTCTGAGGATTCCCGTCTCCTCCCTGTGGTGAGGGTGGCGGGATGTAAAAATGAAAAAAAAAATTACCCTCAGCCGCGTCACGTGGGATTCATGTCAGTCTGTGTTTCTTTCTTTTTTAATAAAAAAAGGAAAGACCATGAAGCACGACGGCTCCTTGTCGTTCTCCCAGGCGACTTGGAGGAACAATGTCTGGTGTCTTGTTAGACTATCCATTGATGTGTTTGGGTCTCGACGCATACATAGTGCTGGCTCGGGGTGTTTCTGATAAGAATCACGCATGAGGCTGGTACGCCTTGGTTGCTTGTTATTAAAACAGCGTTTTTATAGGGCAACTGGGATGGAAGTTTTCTCTTCCGAGCGCCTGTTACTGGGTCTCGACGAATCCTCGTTCATATCTGGGGGATGTTAACGGAATAGATCAAAACATAGGTAGAGGGGTCTCACGCCCTTGGGGTGGGCCACTGAGCGCGGTACGAATGGGACCGTCTGGGTGGCGCCCTCTTTTCATGTTTTAGATCGACACGCGTACCTACCCCCTCTCTTGGAGTGGGGATGTCGGCGTGATTAGGGCATGGGACTGAGTCTGGTCACGCTGGTCCAGGTCAGTTAACCCGTTGTCCGCCGGGGACGCAGATCTTCTGTTCTGGTACCCTGAGGGACTTGTGCTTTTTTCGGGGGGGAAAATGCAGGGTCGGCCCGGGTGTCACAGGGTTGGGCTTTATGGAGACCCTTTGTTGGGTACATGTTGTACCCTGCGTTATCATAAAGGGGCTGGTTTTCCATAATTTTCGCTCCTCTCTTACGCATGGCGAAGAGGGGGCTGTTGGGGTGGTCTTATGGACCTCCTCTGGCATCCCTGTATGCTTCCTGGGCCGCCGGGCCCGGTCCGAAGTTGTGTTTCGTCGACCCGTAGGCCTGGGATAACCCCGTTTTGAAAACTGAAACACTTGTACTGCGGTATAGCCAGTGTGGTGTGTTGGAGCGGAGTCAACTCCCGGGTTACCCGGTTGAGTGTGCCCCTGCACGTTCATGACGCCTGCCAATCGTGTCAGCCTTCTCTGCCTCGGCCCCTCTGGGTCGGGGTTTTTTGGTGGAGGCTTTGTCATGGTGCGCAACAATGCCAGCATACGCCCCTTCCGCCGGGGGTGCTGTTTTCAGTTGACCCCTTTGGCGCCTGTCTTGTCCGCAGTGCTCCAGGCCCAGGTCAAATGCCTGCTGCCTGGATTGAGGGATCGACCCCTTCTGGTGGTCGTCTCCCCGGTGCGCTGCCTGCTCCCGCTGTAGTGTAGCCTCTTGAGTGCTTCGAGTTACAGCCATGCTGACTGCCTGAGTATGCTAGGGTCAGTGTGCCAGGCGGCGTGCTAGTGGGGGGAAGGGCCCGCTCTTGGAGCGGCCCTGTCCGAATATGCTGGCGATGTGGGGGGCGTGTCACTAGTGACCGCCTGGTGAGGTCTTGATGCTGTGGTGTCGTTTACCTCTCCGGGCCCCCTTTTTCCGGGGGATCCAGTCCCTTCAGTGGGTCTGGGTCTTCCTTCGCGCTCCGCTGCTACGGCCTTGCCATGGGGTTGAGTTTGCTCTTGACCCAGAGGTTTGTTCCTTCCGTTCGTTCCCTGGTGGCATGCGGGTTGTGCGTGTGCGTAGTCGTGGGGTCAAGCCACGGTCTGCTCACCCTGTGCGTTGAGTTGCTCGAGTTTCTCTTCGCACGGTCGGATCCGTCTCCCTCCCGTCCTCCAATAGGGAGGGTATCCCTCCATTAGGGAGGGTCGGGGGGCTCGGTCCTCCCCGGTTCTGATGGTTGTGGGGGGCCTCAGTGGGGTACATTTGTCGAGCTTCAAGCTCCCGCTCAGCTCCCGTTGTGCAGATGACGCTGAGCGGAAGCTAGTATGATATAGAACGATAGGTTATGAATATAACCGTAGTTCTATGAATACTAGTGACGCTCAGCGTCTGGACGCCACTGCGGCCTTTGATCTCGCCTTGTGGTGAAAGATTGGGAAGGAGGCGAGTGTGGGGCCACACACCTGCTTATGAAGGTAGCGGATAGGGGTGTGGCCAGACGAATGTTGGTATGTAAAGGTACATTGTGAATTTTTATTCAGTGCAATGCACAAAGTGAGGTTAGTGCAGATGACGCTGAGCGTCGTTAGTATTCATAGAACTACGGTTATATTCATAACCTATCGTTTTGTCCTGTGGGGAACCCACCAGAACAGAACCAGCATCAGTTCTCTATCCCGGACTGAACCGCAGTTTAGGAAACGCTGACCTGCAGTAACTGATGGGACTCTCTTATCTGTTCTCAGTGTGTGTGTGTGTGTGTGTGTGTGTGTGTGTGTGTGTGTGTGTGTGTGTGTGTGTGTGTGTGTGTGTGTGTGTGTGTGTGTGTGTGTGTGTGTGTGTGTGTGTGTGTGTGTGTGTGTGTGTGTGTGTGTGTGTGTGTGTGTGTGTGTGTGTGTGTGTGTGTGTGTGTGCGTGTGCGTGTGTGTGTGTGTGTGCGTGCGTGTGTGGCTGTGTACCTGGAGTCATAAAGCTCTTTATGACAGAGTGCAGTAGGCAGGACGCTCTGGTCACTGTCTCTCAGAAGGTATTATGAGGCCGTTGTGATATTTATCACATTCCATATCACACACGGTTGTTGACTGATTTTGCAACTGATTTTGCACCTGTTGCCTTTTGACTTTGGCATGTTCCAAATCACAGTCTCTTGCACACCTGAATACCCACAATAATAACCCATATAACTCTGTATGATAGCATGTACAATAATATATATTTATTCTTACTGTATATATGTTTATCAACATCTGTCTGTATATACCTGCATATAATCATTTTTACATATCTGTAGTTACTATATCTATATCTGTACATATACCTTACCTATTCTTACTAGTTACGCTGCTGGTCAGTA
>NC_140165.1:253483225-253498950 GCF_963971535.1 Notolepis coatsorum | reverse complement strand
AGTAAATGACCAAGTATGGTTTTGTCAATATTCAATGTACAGTTTTGCTTGTACAGTTTTCAGTGTTCCCACACCCCCCCAACCCAACCACCTCCAATGTACAGCCCCCCCCCCCCCCCCCACCCCCCCCCCCCCCCCCCCCCCCCCTCACCCCTCCCACCTACCCAACCTCCTCCAATGTACAGTTTCTCTTTTCTGGACTCTTTTTGTATCACAAACAGTACTGTATTTGCAAATCTGGTATGTCATAAATGTATTGATGTAGCAGTACTGTATATCTGTATGTCATGTATGTCATATATGTCCTGATAAATTGAAAATGGGGGACCCTGATGTAAACAAGATGAAAGTCTTTCTCTGGTCTGCATCCCCTTAACAATTGTGTGTATTGAGCTGTACTGTATTGTACCCATTCTGCAATCTGTTAATACAGTTTTCAATCATTATCAAAAGCAGAAGCAGTAGTAGCAGTAGTAGTAGTAATACGTAGCAGTAATATGTAAGACACAGAAATAAAAAAGATCAATCAATCAGTAGTAATAGTAGTAGTAGCAGCAGCAGTAGTAGTAGTAGTAGTAGCAGCAGCAGTAGTGGTAGTACTACTATTCAACAATACAATTTGAATACAATAATACAGAGGAATGTGTTAATTATTTTGCAGTGTACTGAGATAATGACATGGACCAATGGCATTTCATTCTGTTTGCTAATGTCTAGTGTCATGAGAGACAGACCCACACGCCCTCAACCAGCAGATACAGCTGTCTTCTGCAAATAATGTAAACGTTTAAATACTACAATGACAATTGCCGTTCACTGTCATTGGATGGTTGAGTAATTGTTTGCTTTTTGTTCTGTGTTTATGACCGATTACACATGTTTATGGTTTTACTGCACCAATAATACAGCAATTATGTAGTGAGTAAGCGATTATGAAGTAATTTGGTTAGTTTATATGGTACAGAGGGTTGATGTCAGTTAGAGGTACATCTTTCTGTCTTGTACTGGATGTACTGGATACAATGTATTGTCTCATAATTTCTTCTCTTCTCTTCTCCTATCCTCTTCTCTTCTCTGCCCTCTCCTATCTCTTCTCTTCTCTGCCCTCTCCTCCCCTCTCCTCTCTTCTCTTCTCTTCTCTTCTCTTCTCTTCTCTTCTCTTCTCTTCTCTTCTTTCTCTTCTCTTCTCTTCTATCCTCTTCTCTTCTCTGCCCTCTCCTATCCTCTTCTCTTCTCTCCTCTCTCCTCTCCTCTCCTCTCCTCTCCTCTCCCTCTCCTCTCCTCTCCTCCCTCTCCTCCTCCTCTCTCTCCTCTCCTCTCTCCCTCCTCTCATCTCCTCTCCTCTCCTCTCCTCTCCTCTAATCTACTCTTCCTCTCCTCACCTCTTCTCCCCTCCCCTCCCCTCCCTCCCCTCCCTCCCCTCCCCTCCCCTCCCTCTCCTCTCCTCTCCTCTTCTCCCCTCCCCTCCCCTCCCCTCCCCTCCCCTCTCCTCTCCTCCCTCTCCTCTCCTCTCCTCTCCTCCCCTCCCTCCCCTCCCCTCCCCTCCCTCTCCTCTCCTCTCCTCTCCTCTCCTCTCCTCTCCTCTCCTCTCCTCTCCTCTCCTCTCCTCTCCTCTCCTCCTCTCCTCTCCTCTCCTCTCCTCTCCTCTCTTCAGGGATGGTGGGGTGACAGGGTTCATGCAGAGGGTGTTCCAGGGCTTGCTGCTGCCTCCGTCAGGCTGCTGGGGGAAACGTGCGGAGGTGGAGCCGACGTCTCGTTACAGGAGTTCCCAAACAGGTTCACGCCACAGAGAGTCTCTGAGGAGATGTTGTTGTTACTGGTGGATCTAAACCCATTAGCCACGCTGGCAGACGACAGGACCCCCCTCCCCTCCAGCGCTGGGTCTGATGTGTTTGGCCTTTACATTGTACAATGCAATTACTTGATTTCAAAAGTCTTACAATCATATATAAGCTAAATTAAAACAGATCTTTGAGGTAGTGTGAACCAAACACAAGCTGACCTCTTTGTATAGTAAGTATCTGGTTGCATGATGTAAACAATAGAGTGGAATCATGTGTTTCTGGGTCGCTTTTTAGATTTAAACTGTGTTCCAGGGACCCACTTTACATGTATGTATGTATGTATGTATGTATGTATGTATGTATGTATGTATGTATGTATGTATGTATGTATGTATGTATGTATGTATGTATGTATGTATGTATGTATGTATGTATGTATGTATGTATGTATGTATGTATGTATGTATGTATGTATGTATGTATGTATGTATGTATGTATGTATGTATGTATGGTATGTATGTATGTATGTATGGTATGTATGTATGTATTTGTGTGTGTGGGTGTGTGTGCTTGATTGTGTGTGTGTGTGCTTGATTGTGTGTGTGTGTGTGTGTGTGTGTGTGTGTGTGTGTGTGTGTGTGTGTGTGTGTGTGTGTGTGTGTGTGTGTGTGTGTGTGTGTGTGTGTGTGTGTGTGTGTTTATATAGCACATTTAAAACCAACCGAAGTTGTACCAAAGTGCTTCACAATATAACACAGAGAAAATACAATATAAAAACTGAGAAATACAAAAAATATATATATATACAAAATACAGTATACACAACATCAGAAGCTGCAATACATTAAAAACAATCACGACACGACCAGGGATATATGGCTTACTAAGCCTCAAAACGCCAAGGCGAATAGGTGAGTCTTTAGCTGAGCCTTAAAATTGTCTAGGGTCTGAGCAGATCTAATTTGCAGTGGAAGACTGTTCCACAGTTTAGGGGCAGCCACTGCAAAGGCTCGGTCACCTTTTGATTTTTGCCTAGACCTCGGGACATCTAAAAGTAATTTATTTGATGACCTCAGTGCTCTAACTGGGGTGCAGGCATGGAGAAGTTCAGCTAGGTACTGAGGGGCCAGACCATTTAAGGCTTTAAAAACAAACAACGCAATTTTAAAATCAATCCTGAAACGAACAGGGAGCCAGTGCAGGGAAGCTAGCACTGGACTGATGTGCTCACGCCTCTTAGCGCTTTTAAACCGGCCGGGCCCCGGTTCAAGCTCCAGCTCCGTTCTCAACCCTCTGAACTCTGGTGCCCTCTGGCAAACCGGCCCGCGTTTACACCCATTTAAGCAGAACCAACATTCCACCGTCTCCGTCATCAACAGGGGCGTTACTCAGGTAAAAATTATGCGTGGAGAGCGAGCCTCAGCGCGAGAGCACACACACACGCTGTATACGTTTGAAATTAATCGTTCCAGCAAAGTATCCTTCTATTATTCTAATGACTTGTTTTAATGGATATCATGTAGTAAGTCCTACGGTAGAATGACATAATAGCATGATATCAGATTTATTAATGCCAAATAATGGACGACAACCGCAATTGGCACTTGAAAAGTGTAAATGATGGATTAGCCAGTAGTAATTCATGATGACCTGTTTAGCTCTCCTGGTTAGTTCGCTGCCTGTGGAGTGAAAGGTCCCGAATTCAAATCTCTTGCTTACTTTTCTTTTTCTTGTAACGTTAAATAATTTATCCACTCTGGTGTCCCGAAAAGGACAATAACACCACCTTATGCATACTGCACCTTATGTGAATACTGTGATAACTGTATATTTCAGTTGGTTAGATAGTCAGTTATATTGACTTATTTGTTTACACTGCTTGTGTTGTTTTTACTACCTGTACCCCCTCCCCCCCCATCCCCCATGCTGCTATGACGCCTGAATTTCCCCGAGGGGATCAATAAAGGAATATCTTATCTTATCAACCAGAGTGGATAAATTAATTAATGTTACAGGGGGGAAAAAAAGTAAGCAAGAAATTCAAACTCAGGACCTTTCGCTGCACAGGCAGCAGACTAACCAGCTGAGCTAAACGGGCCGTCATGAATTACTAATGACTAATCCATCATTTACACTTTTCAAGTGCCAATTGCGGTCGTCGTCCATTATTTGGCATTCATAAATCAGATATCATGGTGTGTGCGCTCTCGCGCTGACTTGTTAAGCCTTTCCCTACGCATACTCATTTCTGGAGCATTTCTTTATCCACTCTGGTTGGATGGTGTATTGTACTCGCAAATCGCTTCCTATTGAATGAATCGGTTGAGTGCAATGCCGACTCTCTACTTTCCCCGTCTTCACAGCCTAGAATATGACACGCCCACTGATGATGTCACGGTTTGCGAGGAAAAACCAACTCTATTCCGGTGCCAGCTGAGCACCGATTTGTCACGTTCTGAACCAATTAATCCCAGTCTGAACGCGCCGGCCTGTGCGAGATTACGTTCGGGAACTGGCTCCAGCACGGAGCCTGGCTGGTGTAAAAGGGCTATCAGTGCCAGTCAAGAGGCGTGCAGCAGCGTTCTGCACTAGCTGCAGGCGTCGTAGGGAGAGCTGGTCGAGACCCACATATAGAGCATTACACTAGTCCAGCCTTGACGATATGAACGCATGGATGACCCTCTCCAGGTCTTTGGGAGATAGGTAGGGCTTTACCTTTGCCAGGAGTCTTAGTTGAAAGAAAGAGCCTTTAACCACAGACCCAATCTGTTTATTAAATTTAAGATCCCTGTCAAAAGTGACACCAATGCTTTTTATAGAATTTGGTTTTTTGGCATCGAGCGGCCCTAAAATATCAGCCGAGTTTCCCAAGCGGTCCAGATGCCGAAACACAATTACCTCCGTCTTGCCGTCATTAAGATTTAGGAAATTTAGATCCATCCAAATCTTAATGTCGGCAAGAGCGGCCAGCAGAGGTTCAAGACAGTTATTGCTTTCTACTTTTAGAGGAAGGTACATTTGGACATTGTCCGCGTAGCAGTGAAAAGAGACATTATGTTTGCGTAGAATAGAACCTAAGCGCAGCATGTATAAGGAAAATAACAAGGGACCCAGGATGGAACCTTGGGGAACACCACAGGAAAGAGGGGCCACATTTGAGGAGAATTCACCCAGATGGACAGAGAAAGTCCTATCAGTCAGGTACGACTGAATTAACATAAGGGCAGCACCTCTTATGCCAACACACTGTTCTAGGCAGGATAAAAGGGTCTTATGATCCACCGTATCAAAGGCAGCGGTCAAATCCAGTGTTACCATAATAGCATCACACCCAGAGTCCACAGTTAAAATAAAGTCATTGAACATTTTTTAAAGAGCAGTCTCAGTACTATGACGAGGTCTAAAACCCGACTGAAACTTCTCATAGATGTCGTTTGTCTCTAAAAAAAAGATTTCAGCTGGATGGAGATTACTTTCTCCAGCACTTTGGACAGAAAGGGCAGTTTCGAGATGGGCCTAACATTTGAGAGAACAGAAGGGTCCAAGTTTAGTGGCTGCACTATAGCGTGTTTAAAAGAAGTTGGAAAAATTCCTGAACTAAAACAAGCATGCACCAAAACAAGAATAAAAGAGCCAACTGACTCAAAATCAAAAACCTCTTTTAAAAGGCAAGAGGTAACAGAGAGGCAGTTTGTGGGCCGCAACTCACGAACAACCTCAGACATTGAGGACAAGGATATGGGTTTAAACTCCTCAAAAGCAGCTGGGCACACAGGGGGAACCGAGGGGTCGGGGGCCGCAAGATGGGGTGCAGACCGAAGAGACGAGATTTTGTCAACAAAGACATTTAAAAATTCATTACAGGACTCCCGGAGAGTCAGCATGGCCTTGGCTTGGGCTGATCGCTATACTAACTCGTTTGGCTGAGTTAGGGGGAGGGAAGCCGTGGGTGGGTCCTGGGCGTTGTGGACAGCGACCCCTACAGTTCGGTCGGGGCGCCTGCTCAGCGAAGGTAGGATCTGGTGAGAGGTAGTGCGACCTGCCACACGTTACACTCTCCCAGTGAGAATCTGCGCTGCCAGGCTGGCTGCCGGCTGGCTGCACATGCGTCGGAGGAAAGCATGTGACAGTCTCCGGCCTCTCGGACCAACAGTAGGGGGGGGGGTGCGCAACAACCAGGAAGGGGGTTGGGAATTGGCATAACGACTAACAGTGGGATGGGAGAAAAATCGGAAAAAGGAGGGGGAAAAGATATTTTTTTTTTTTTAAATCATTACAGAGAGCAGGCGATGGTACAACAGGGGCAGTATCACAAGGGTTTACAAGAGAGTCAAGAGTATTAAATAGAACCCTGGGTTTGCTAATATTCTTAGAAATAAGATTGGAGATATACTCAGTTTATAGAGTGTGTCTCTATAGTGATGATGTGTCTCTATAGTGATGATGTGTCTCTATAGTGATGATGTGTTCTGGTCTCTATAGTGATGATGTGTCTCTATAGTGATGATGTGTCTCTGGTCTCTATAGTGATGATGTGTCTCTATAGTGATGATGTGTCTCTATAGTGATGATGTGTTCTGGTCTCTATAGTGATGATGTGTCTCTATAGTGATGATGTGTCTCTGGTCTATATAGTGATGATGTGTCTCTATAGTGATGATGTGTCTCTATAGTGATGATTTGTCTCTATAGTGATGATTTGTCTCTATAGTGATGATTTGTCTCTATAGTGATGATGTGTCTATAGTGATGATGTGTTCTGGTCTATATAGTGATGATGTGTCTCTATAGTGATGATGTGTCTCTATAGTGATGATGTGTCTCTATAGTGATGATTTGTCTCTGGTCTATATAGTGATGATGTGTCTCTATAGTGATGATTTGTCTCTATAGTAATGATGTGTCTCTATAGTGATGATTTGTCTCTATAGTGATGATGTGTCTATATAGTGATGATGTGTCTCTGGTCTATATAGTGATGATGTGTCTCTATAATGATGATGTGTCTCTATAGTGATGATGTGTCTCTATAGTGATGATGTGTCTCTATAGTGATGATGTGTCTCTATAGTGATGATGTGTCTATATAGTGATGATGTGTCTCTATAGCAGGGGTCTCAAACTCAATTTACCTGGGGGCCGGTGGAGGTAGAGTCTGGGTGAGGCTGGGCCGCATCAAATATTCCACAAAAAAGGGTTTAAAGTATTCCAAAAATGTATTAATACATCAACAAACTACCCCTTTGCCTCATCATAAAACCTCAAAAACACCAGCAACTGAGCATTCTCAGTGGTGTCAGTGGACTCATCCACAGCTATGGAAATGTACTGTGCATTTTTTTTATTCTATCACAGCCAGTATTTCAGTTATTCTGGTTGCTGTGCTATCTGAGGAGGATTTGCTTTTGTTTGCCTTCAAACATGGTCTCCATCACTTCAGTCATACATTATTTTATTATTTATGCATCAGAGAATGGCTTCTTGTGTTTAGCCAACACCCATGCCACTGAGTGAGCAGTGACACTTGGTTGCTTTTTATCGTTGTGACATAACTTTAACAATAATTCTGCTTGCAGCTTGATATGATGATTTCATTCCATTTATTTTTGTGGTTCTTAGTGCTGCAAGGTTGCATCAAAATAACTGTGTTTTGTTTCGTATTGGCGTTTCAAATTGCGTTTCAAATTGCCACTCTTCACAAGAGCTACCGTTTCTTGGCACATTGTGCTGGTTGGAGGGAGGATGAACGCATATTTTTCAGTCCATTCACCTTTGAATTGCAGCGATTTTCACTGTTGACTTTTATTTTACTGGCCATCTTTGAACATGCCATATTCTTCTACTAGCTGCCTGCTGGTAAACATTATGCTACTCGCTACAGTACCTGCAGATTAGACTACCTGTAAATGCGCTGTCAACTCTCGCTCTGACTCCGACCCGTTGAAAGACAACACGCATTCCGTGAAGACCCGCCCTACTCTGCTCTGATTCGCAGACTGTGGGTGGGGGGGGGATGCTGACGGGAGGCTGAATATGATTGGACCAAAGTAGACAGACACAGACAGTTGGAGCAGTGCAGAGGAGATAGCAGAGAATTTCGAGGATACCTGCTATACGCACTGATGACAGGATATATTTCCTTCTACTTGGTATCACTCCGGAATCACGTTTCAACCACTAACGTTGCTGCCATGAGCCTGCGCTATGGTAGCCTATAAGTGATAAAATAAATAAAACGCCCAACTCGCGCAACGACTCGGCAACAAGTTGCGCGCGGCGGCGCGGGCCGCATTGACACTACACTTTGATGTCAAGTAGGGGGCCGCAAAATATCATCCAGCGGGCCGCAATTGGCCCGCGGGCCGCGAGTTTGAGACCCCTGGTCTATAGTGATGATGTGTCTCTATAGTGATGATGTGTCTCTATAGTGATGATGTGTTCTGGTCTCTATCGTGATGGATGTGCTCCAGGCCCAGTGGGCTCCTGGACCAGAGCTCCTCCTCCAAACAGAGACTAATCCTCCAGGAGCCTCCTGCTCTCTGTGGCCCCAGGCCCCTGGCAGCCGTGTGTACCAGCCAAGATCTGCAGTGGTGGCACTAATGGTCAGGGGTGGGACCAAGTCATTGTTTTGCAAGTCACAAGTCAGTCTCAAGTCTTGGTACTCAAGTCCCGAGTCAAGTCCCAAGTCAAGACAGGCAAGTCCCGAGTCAAGTCCCAAGTCAAGACTGACAAGTCCCAAGTCGAGTCCCAAGTCCTAACCTTTGAGTTTCGAGTCCTAAACAAGTCATAATACGCGTTTCACCAAAAAAATTCATTATCAACTTATTGGCAAAACATAATGTAATTACTATAAATGTAATAATATTCAGAATCAGGGTTAGTTTTACAACTAGATACATTTGGGCAAGAGCTGCTTGAGAAAACCAGTTCAGGAGTATATTGAGAAAAAAAAAAATAAGGATCACCATATCCATTTTAAAGGTAGGATAACAATAACCAAGATATTGTCTTCCCACTTGGACCAATCATTTATTTAACGTCTGCCTGCCCTGTATATACAGTCTAATGAGTCTATGGCACATGATCCATAATAGCAGACCGTGGTTCAACTAACTAGTCTACCTTAACCCTTTATCAATTTTGGGGTATAAAAAATCTGTACTGAAATGACAAGGCATCTCTGCATTTCGTATATTAGGTAGTTTATTAGGTATTAGAATTAGGTAGGGCCTAATTCGTGTGTGAGTTCTCTCTCTCTCTCTCTTGGATCAAATAACAAACTCAGCAAGGCCAACGGCTTCTCTGTTACAGTGGGTGACAATATTGTCACAAGGAAAGATGAAATTACCTACCTGGGTTCCATCCTAGAGGCAAATCTTTCCTGTGACAAAATGGCAACCAATTTAATAAAAAAAAGTCAACCAACGAACAAGATTCTTGTACCGGATCTCCTCTCTGGTAAACAAGAATACCCTGAAGACTCTGGCAGGAGCACTCATTCAAGGGTACTACGACTATGCTTGCACCTCATGGTACAAAGCACCTCAAAAGCGCTAAAAACTAAATTACAAACATCACAAAACAAACTGGTCAGACTACTGCTTGACCGTACTCCTAGAACCCACCTCACCCCTGCCCACTTTGACTACCTACGATGGCTTAGAGTAGACGACAGAGTACAGCAACTTGCAATGGGCCTGGTCTACAAGATACCCTACACCACCAAGATACCCATGTACATGTCGAAATACTTCCCAAAGGTCAGTGAATACCACGACCACAACACCAGAGGGAGTTCCACAAATCATGTTCAACCCAGATTCGGCTCAAACAAGGGACTAAACACGTTTCGCAATTATTAAAATGATAATACTTTTATTAATATTAATTAGGCTACTGCTGGCCATTCATCAAGCGAGACATTGCTGATTGTTTATGTATTTTATAAGACAAGACTACAGCAGCCGATGTAATGATTGATTGAAAGAAAATTGTATTAACAGATTGCAGAATGGGTACAATACAGTACAGCTCAATAAACACAATTGTTAAAGGGATGCAGACCAGAGAAAGACTTTCGTCTTGTTTACATCAGGGTCCCCCATTTTCAATTCATCATAACATGACATACATGACATACAGATACAGTACTGCTACATCTATACATTTATGACATACCAGATTTACAAATACAGTACTGTTTGTGATACAAAAAGAGTCTAAAAAAAAGAGTATATGATAACGTTAGCACACTGTCGATGGCTCATTGATTTAACTGTAGCTAGCAAGCCAAGTTACTTTATGGGGGACCCTGATGTAAACAAGACGAAAGTCTTTCTCTGGTCTGCATCCCCTTAACAATTGTGTATATTGAGCTGTACTGTATTGTACCTAGTAGTAGTAGTAGTAGTAGTAGTAGTAGTAGTAGTAGTAGTAGTAGTAGTAGTAGTAGTAGTAGTAGTAGTAGTAGTAGTAGTAGTAGTAGTAGTAGTAGTAGTAGTAGTAGTAGTAGTAGTAGTAGTAGTAGTAGTAGTAGTAGTAGTAGTAGTAGTAGTAGTAGTAGTAGTAGTAGTAGTAGTAGTAGTAGTAGTAGTAGTAGTAGTAGTAGTAGTAACTACAGTAGTAGTAGTAGTAGTGGATTAGTAATAGTAATAGTAGTAATAGTGGTAGTTGTAGTAGCAATAGTAATAGTAATAGTAATAATAGTAGTAATAGTAACAGTAATAGTAGTAATAGAATAGAAATACTAGTAATAGTAGTAATTGTTTTAATATTAGTAACTGATATCACCTGTAGAAATAACTATATATAATGGTGCCTGTAGGCTGTAGGTATACAATACTATATATATAGTATTATATATATATATAATATATATAATATATTATATATATAATATATATATATATATATATATAATGGCTATATCTCTATGGTATTACTGTAGATATATATGAAATAGCTACAGCAGGTCAGTTCTTATTTACAAAGACGGCCTGGCGAGAGGACAGAAGGACCTATTGAAGGATAAGGGTGAATAATTCCAGTGTCTGATACAGAACCACATTCATCTTTAGCTTTCTGGCCCCATCTGCTGGTCAAGCGAGGTAACACACATCTGGCGTCTACCTGAGTGACAATGGCAGGGGTTCCGTAATGTCATAGTCAGGTGACCTTGTTTAAAGGATGGACCTTTTTATTTATGATTTAGAGTGGGTGTTTGATTCAAACAGGCTGTTTATTGAGATGCAATGACAGCTGTTTGCAAGCTATGTGATTTTCACCAAAAATTTGAGTGGTGATACTTATTTTGGAAGAAAAATAATGATCAGATATCATTATAGTTATTTTTGTATTTTTGTAGGAACCCCGTTTTCCTATCAAATGAACCCACAACGTCAACTATAAGTTTATCTCTCTCTCTCTTTCTCCCTATTTCTCTCTGTCTCTTGCTCTCACTTACTCTTTCTCTCTCTCTCTGTCTGTGTCTCTCTCTCTCACTCGATCTCTCTTTCTCTCTGTCTGTCTCTCTCTCTGTTTCTGTGTGTCTCTCTCTCACCCTCTCTCTCTGTCTCTCTCTCTCTCTCTCTCTCTCTCTCTCTCTCTCTCTCTCTCTCTCTCTCTCTCTCTCTCTCTCTCTCTCTCTCTCTCTCTCTCTCTCTCTCTCTCTCTCTCTCTCTCTCTCTCTCTGTTTCTGTGTGTGTGTGTCTCTCTCTCACTCTCTTCTCTCTCTCTCGCTCTCTCTGTCTGTCTCTCCCTCACGCTGTCTCTCTCTCTGTCTCATTGTGTTGACTGTAGTCATGGCAACGTTTCCTTCCTGCTCTAATCAAAAAGGTGTGGTCCAATCAGAGAGGTTGTGTGTGAGAGACAGCTCAGTGGTCCAATCAGAACAATGTTGATTACATAAAGAAACCCATTCATATCTTTCTTTTGGTGATTCTGGTTAAAGGTAGGTGTTGTTATAGATTGACACCTTTAGGATTATCATGGCAAAGTATTAATTATTCATAATCACAATAGTTCCCTATTGTATGTAATATGTAGCTGGTTGTTCTGCTGGGTGTTTACCATGAGACACTTAGGCCGTGGAATAGATGAAGCAGGTTTTGATTTATGATCCATTTTCAGATGTTACAGGTTTTTACTTTATGGTCTATTGTGATTTATAACCTGTTTCTGACTCATCTGTTCTGTTTAATGACCCGTTTTGAACCTGTTTTTATGTAAAGCACCGAAAAAACTATGTTTTAGAAAAGTGCTAATAAACATATTTACTTAGTATTATCAGCATGTTAAGGTTAAGGTTAAGGTAGGGTTAGGGTTAGGGTTAGGGTTAGGGTTAGGGTTAAGGTTAAGGTTATTTAGGTTATAAAATGTTAAAAGGTTATAAAACATGTTTGAACATGAACATGTACTTATTTGTAAATGCGTAAATATGTCAATATATTACTTATTTGTAATATGTACATAACATACAATATGTACCTTTTTCCTGTGGTCTATAAGTACTTAATTTACATATTTGAAGAGGTTATTGTTAGTTTAAGGTAACAGTGTCATTAAGGTTAGGGTCAGTGTTAAGGTTATGGTTAGTTTAAGGTAACAGTGTGGTTAAGGTTAGTGTTACCCTAACCCTAACCCTAACCCTAACTAACCACAACATTAACCACACTGTTACCTTAAACTAACCATAACCATAACCACACTGTTACCTTAAATTAACCATAACCATTAACATAACCTTAACCCTAGCCCTAGGCTTAACCCAAACTACCCTAACCTTAACCCTAACCTTAACATAACCCTAACTTTATGTAGCAGGGTGGATTATCCCTGCTTTGTGGGAACGGTTGCTGGCAGTCACAAGGTAGTAGGACGCAGCAGAGCTCAGTCTGACTGCCCCCTCGTCTTTGGGCCTGGAGCGTCAACCTGGAGTCCGGCAGTAGGAGTGGATGGGGCCCGGGATTTACCAACCTGGGTTCGGTGCTCTGGTCTTGTTGCCTCTCCAGGGCGGTCAGCAGTATTTCCCCAACACACTCTCACTTCCCCCAATACCTCCGTTAGCCCTCCCACACCTGGTGACTGGTAGATGAATAACAATGTTCGTTCCCCCCCAAGCAGTTCCCTCCCTCAATGACCACTAGAGACCTCAATGACTGGAAGGGGAAGGTAGGTAAGAAAGGGTTAATTGCATTAACGTTACCCGCACCAAAAGGGTTAGTGTTAAGGCCAGGAATTGACACACACACAAGATGCCCATCCACAGCTTTTAGTGTTATTTAAGGACTGGTCAGTTACAAATATCAAATAGCAATGAGTCAAATGAAATGTAGTTCTCCTATTATTCGAGTCGTAACTCAATACCTTGCAGACAACTGATATTGTACACCCAAATAATATAGACTCAGATATTGCAGACTCAAAGATAATAGACCCAGATATTGCAGACTCAAATGTAACTGACTCATTACCCACGTCTGGGCTAGTACCAATAATAATACCTCTCTAAGGCTTTACATATATGGCAGCATTACGTTACCCCCAAGAAGAGAAGGGTTAACTGGATGGGAAATCAATATGAATGAACATACACGTTATTACACTCAAAATGAAATGAAAATGTGGGCCCACGTTACCAAACAAAAGTCCTAACTAATGCCGGCATGAAATGTTTGTGGGGTACCCCTATGCACTGTAGTTAGCAACCATTATCTTCGCCCGTAGGCCGCGACACATTGTGTAATGTACGATATGGTCTTGGTCACTGAAGTGCCACTGTACTTAGCCAAGATGGCGGCCTCGCCCTCACCACCACTCGTCCGGGTGGTAAGATGGCGTCGAACGCTCTCGTCACAAGGGCTAGCAAGCCGTGGTGGGCAGGGGGGCAGTAGCAGGTTGGAGGCGCGTGCTGTGTGGGGGCGACCTCTGCTGAAGAGGCGGCATCCTCTGCTTCGTCGAACCGAAGCCTGCTGCTGGTCTGCTGAGCTGCCGGTGCTGACAAGCTGCTGGTAGGCGAGCTGGGTTGGCGCGCATGCTAATCTGAAGGCTACCTTAACTGAAGCTACTCTGTGGGTCTGAGAAGGCCCTCCTGCTAACGAACATGCAGCCAGCGCACGGTGCCTCTAACCACCAGCTCTCTTCAGGCGATGCTTGCCGTGGGTACCTCGCTGGAGGGGATACAGTTAGCATTAGCCACTTCAATATACGGCTTACTTCTAGTATAACCTGCTGTATCACTAGGGTTGTTCCGTTCGGATGTTCAACACGCTACTAACGCTTATATTTCTATCATAACACGAAATAGACTTGAGTCCAATTACATTCACCCGTGTGCTCCACGACGGGGCTCCTCAACGACACGTCCTCTCAGGTTCACGTTCAACGCCGAAGAGACTGTTCCTCTCCACTTCCGTTCAGGTGACTTGCTTCTCCTCGACGCCTCCCTCCTGCGCTCCGCCTGCCACTGCCGCCCCCTGCTGGCACCGCCAACTAGTCCCACAGGAAGAACTGGGTGAATTGAATATGATTCAGTTAGTGTTTATAATCCATATTCCAGCCGGTGAGAGAAGGAGAAACTCGCGTCATTGTTCAGGAGAATATCAAGGGAAACTGGTTAACATGTCTTTGTGCACAAAGGGGAGATAAAAGGTTAAGTCAGCATTTCTGAATAATAGTCGAATATTCAGGATGCTACATTTAGTTAGACTCCCGGTTTGATACGAAATGAAAAGCAGATACGAAATGTAAATATATATTACTTATGCAATAAGTAATTATATTATTTATGGCTATAACATAACATACATTATGTACATATGTTTTTCTGTGGTCAATTAGTATTTTATTGACATGGTGACGCTTGCATCGTATCTTATAGTTTCCACATGACCTCTCACACCGTTAGTGACCCCATGTTAATCACATGACCTCTCACACCGTTAGTGACCCCATGTTAATCACATGACCTCTCACACCGTTAGTGACCCCATGTTAATCACATGACCTCTTACACCGTTAGTGACCCCATGTTAATCACATGACCTCTCACACCATTAGTGACCCCATGTTAATCACATGACCTCTCACACCGTTAGTGACCATGTTAATCACATGACCTCTCACACCATTAGTGACCCCATGTTAATCACATGACCTCTTACACCGTTAGTGACCCCATGTTAATCACATGACCTCTTACACCGTTAGTGACCCCATGTTAATCACATGACCTCTCACACCGTTAGTGACCCCATGTTAATCACATGACCTCTCACACCGTTAGTGACCATGTTAATCACATGACCTCTCACACCGTTAGTGACCCCATGTTAATCACATGACCTCTCACACCATTAGTGACCCCATGTTAATCACATGACCTCTCACACCGTTAGTGACCCCATGTTAACCACATGACCTCTTACACCGTTAGTGACCCCATGTTAATCACATGACCTCTCACACCGTTAGTGACCCCATGTTAACCACATGACCTCTCACACCGTTAGTGACCCCATGTTAATCACATGACCTCTTACACCATTAGTGACCCCATGTTAATCACATGACCTCTCACACCATTAGTGACCCCATGTTAATCACATGACCTCTCACACCGTTAGTGACCCCATGTTAATCACATGACCTCTTACACCGTTAGTGACCATGTTAATCACATGACCTCTCACACCGTTAGTGACCCCATGTTAATCACATGACCTCTCACACCGTTAGTGACCCCATGTTAATCACATGACCTCTCACACCGTTAGTGACCATGTTAATCACATGACCTATTACACCGTTAGTGACCCCATGTTAATCACATGACCTCTCACACCGTTAGTGACCCCATGTTAATCACATGACCTCTTACACCGTTAGTGACCATGTTAATCACATGACCTCTCACACCGTTAGTGACCCCATGTTAATCACAT
>NC_140165.1:253438225-253478225 GCF_963971535.1 Notolepis coatsorum | reverse complement strand
TTAACCCGCTGTCGTGTGGCAGTGAAAGGGTTAACTTTCTGTGTATTGTCGCAGTGAAAGGGTTAACCGTTTGGTAGTGCAGCAGTGAAAGGGTTAATATCTACAGTATATCAAGGAGCCAGGCCCACAGCAGCTACAGCCCCCTGGTCTCTACAGTATATCAAGGAGCCAGGCCCACAGCAGCTACAGCCCCCTGGTCTCTACAGTATATCAAGGAGCCAGGCCCACAGCAGCTACAGGCCCCTGGTCTCTACAGTATATCAAGGAGCCAGGCCCACAGCAGCTACAGGCCCCTGGTCTCTACAGTATATCAAGGAGCCAGGCCCACAGCAGCTACAGGCCCCTGGTCTCTACAGTATATCAAGGAGCCAGGCCCACAGCAGCTACAGGCCCCTGGTCTCTACAGTATATCAAGGAGCCAGGCCCACAGCAGCTACAGGCCCCTGGTCTCTACAGTATATCAAGGAGCCAGGCCCACAGCAGCTACAGCCCCCTGGTCTCTACAGTATATCAAGGAGCCAGGCCCACAGCAGCTACAGCCCCCTGGTCTCGCCTGTTCAGACACAGAGGTCCAGTGTTTTGCTGATAACCGAGTTCTGATATCATCTATAAAACAAAGCCTTGGCGTTGTTGAGCATAATTGTCAAGAGCCACCCGAATGGTTCATCATCTGTGGTGAAACACATACCAGCTAGTTACCTGGGCTTCGGGATTATCACCTCAGGTAGCATTACCTACAGTTACCTGGGTTTATTAGAGGTCAGCTCATCAGGTAGCCTTACCTACATGTAGCAACCTGAAAATATGCCTATTATTCAGATGTGCTGACTTGCCTTTTATCTCCCCTTTGTGCACAAAGACATGTTAACTAGTTTCCATTGATATTCTCACGAACAATGACGCAAGCTCCTCCTTCTTCTATCGCTGGAATATGGATTATGAACAGGGTTACTGGACCATATTCATCATCCTTTTCCCTGTGTGACTAGCAGGCGGTACCAGCAGGGGGCGGTGGCAGGCAGAGAGTGTCCGAGAGAGATGGGAAGGAAATAAATGGAGGCGGAAGAGGGGAGACGAGTCCTCTTCTGTTTGGGATGTTGCTGTGAACGGTCGAAGCTGCAACGGGAGGTGCTTTGGAATAGCCCCGTTAAAGAACCCCCAGAGAGCCCCGCCGGAGCGAGCGACGGGTTATCATAGGAGTATCCGTGATAGTGCGTGAGTAAGAGAGACTGAGCCACGGGACTGACGTCCATAGTTGTCGGGTTACAGTAGCAGTGTGATGGTATAATTAGCGTGCGGCTAACGGCTATATCGACTCCAGTGCAACCCTAGCGCGAGGCGCTGAAGAAGACCGGTGGTATAGTCAACCACACGCTCTCAGCTCACTACTGCCCCTGCTCCAGCCCCACCTGCTAGCACCCGCGACGAGAGCGTTCGACGCCATCTTGCCACCCGGACGGTGGTGGTGCGGCGCGGCCGCCATTTTGGGTTGAGTACAATTGAGCATCAATGCTCCGGATCTATTACACAGTACACAGTGTGGTGCAGCCTGCGGACGAAGCTAATGGTTGCTAACTACAGTTCTAGGGGTACCCCATTAACAATACATGCCGGCATTAGCCTAGGACTTTTGTTAGGTATTTGTGGGCCCACATTTTTGGTTTCTTTGAGTGTGATAACGTGTTTGTGTTTGTGTTTGTGTTTTTTTTTTTTACTTTGACCAGTCAGCTGGTTCTTTTCGCGTTTATCGCTTTTTTCTGGTCAAGTATGACCGACAGAAACAGGTTGAATGGGGGTATAGATGGGGGAAAGTACGGCTTGTCCGGGAGTCGAACTCGCTACCCCAGATCCGTGACGCGCACGGTTGTCCCAGACGCCGAAATAGCGTTCGAGGTACGCGGTGAGCTACTGGAGCTCCCCAACGTGTTTGTGTTTAATAATATTTTCCCATCTAATTAACCCTTTCCCTGTGGGGAAGTTACAGACCTGGTGCAGTATACATAAAGCCTAGAGAGGTATTATTCTTGCCGTATAATTAAAGCCTGTCAGAGGTATTATACAGGATGAAGACCCAGATGTGGGCGATGAGTCAAACACATTGAAGTATATTATCCCTGATATTAACCCAGAGGTGGGTGTATAATATACGTGTTTATGAGGTATAGAGTTACAAACGGAACTATAGTGGGAATTCAGTCCATTTGGTCACTATTATTAAATCAGTGTAACTGACCAGCATAATTACCATTAAAGAATTAGATGGGAGTTCTGTGTGCGTGTCCCTTCATGAACCGTTTAACAACTCTTTTGGTGTGGGTAACGTTAATCCAATTAACCCCTTCCTATTCCACCTTTCCCTTTTTATTGTAAGGTTTCTAGTGGTCATCATGGGAGGGTACTACTTGCGGGAGGGACGAATCTATTTAGGCATATCAGTCACTAGGTGTGGGAGGGCCCAAGGAGGTAATCAGGGAAGTGAGAGCGAGTTGGGGAGTACTGCTGACCGCCCGGAGAGGCTAGGAGGACCAGAGTACCAAACCAGGTTGGTAAATCCCGGGCCCCATTCACTTTCACTACCGGGTCCCAGGTTGACGCTCCAGGCCCAAAGATGAGGGTGCAGTCAGACGGAGCTCTACTGTGTCCAGCTACCTTGTGACTGCCAGCAACCGTTCCCACGAAGCAGACCAGTTAGGGTGGGACAGCCTGGGAAAGCAGATGTGAACTGTATGTCTAGCAGCATGTCTCTCCTCTTCTCTCCTCTCTCTCTCCCTCATCTTCTCTCTATCTTCCTCTCTCAGCTTTCCCAGGCTGTCCCACACTATCTGGTCTCTCTCTCCACCATGTATGTCTGTCTCTCTGTCTCTCTCTCTCCTCCTCTCCTCTCCTCTCCTCTACTCTCCTATTCTCTCCTCCTCTCCTCATCTTCCCCTCTTCTGTTCTCTCCTCTTCTCTCCTCTTCTCTCCACTTCTCCTCTTTTCTCCCACTCTGTCCTTTTTGCCAGGACCATTTTTTGCTCCATTGACACCCCCCCCCCCCCCCCCCCTCCTCCGTCATGGTGAGTCAATGTCCAGTGATTACCGCTGTTAGAAAGATGGAAACACAGGGATAATGTGTCTTGTGACTTCCTTCCCACAGTGGAGAAAGTGATGAGGGTCGCTAGGTGACCTCTGGGCAGGTACTGCACTGCAAAGAATTACTTACTGTACAATTAATGGAGCGGAGTAGAACTGCCTGTTCCCACGTAGCAGACACTGGGTCTGAACTGGCCGTTACAGTGGTGCCGTGTCCTGGGCGGAGAGTAGGGTTCGGGGGGGGGTGGGGGGTCCTTGAGAGGGTTCAGGGGGGTCCTTGAGAGGGTTCAAGGGGGGTCAAGGGGGCTCCTTGCCCGATTTTAACTCTGGCTGATGCTGAAACCCTGATTCATGCTTTTGTCTCATCACGTCTGGACTACTGTAATGCACTTTTTTCAGGCCTACCTAATTCAAGCATCAAAAATCTTCAACTCGTGCAAAATGCGGCTGCTAACTAGAACTAGAAAAACAAAAAAATCACACCACACCAGTTTTGTCCGCCCTACACTGGCTTCCTATTCAAGACCGATCTGACTTTAACCTGTTAAGCCTTAAGGTCCCCCTATAGGGGGACCCTGCTTTTCTTTATCATAAATCGATCAATAGAGACCGTATTAGATCCCCAATTATCATATCATGGGGTATCATTGGAAAGCCACACTCATTGTCTACAACCCTGTGCAAAGATTTTCGAGATCGCCAAATGATTGACGGAGCTAGAGCCCCAGGAGTCGGGGGTGGTAATGTGTACTTTTGCGTACTTTGGGGCACATCTCACATATCGGCATGTAACTCGAGAACCGCTGAACGGATTTTGTCACCTGAACGGGCAATCGACAGGCAACAAATAGAGCTTTAATTCTATCTATATATTGTATAAAAAGAAATGCACACCGAGCCACTAGAGGTCGGCAAAGAATCGTCCACATGTGGGCCCTTGGATGTTAAGAGGTCAATGTTTTTAAATATAATTTTTTTGTAGCCAAGAGTAAAGACCATAACCCTATCAAAAACAGTAGTCAAAGTGTATATTTTCATTTTTACCGATGTTTTATACGATTTATCGCAAATACAAATTTATCGGAAAATGCTAATTATCGTAAAAACCGCAAGAAATTACTAAATCCAGATTCAACCCTGCCATTGGAAAGAGGAGCATTTTCCCTATCCATAGATGTATGATTTGGCCATAATAATGTCAAGGTCAAGTTCAAGGTCAAAACAGAATTTCCTTCTGTTTAATCATCTTCCCGCGGTTCATTTGCTTAGATTTTTTTGTACACATGATCTCAATAAGGTGGTGAATGAGCTCAGTGAGCATTTTCTCCTACCTGTATACATTTTTGATCATCATCATCAAAATCATAAATCATAATTAATCATAATTAATTTATTCATTACAGACACTATTATTATTACTAGTAACAGACACAATATTTATGACACTGGAAATACATACCCCCAGGTCCCTAGATGTTCCTAGATACCAAGAACATGCAAATTGACCTTGCCGAAGTGGAGCAATCTTCCATTTACTTAGGCATGTACCTTTAGGCGAAAACGGTCTACAGATTAACAGGTTAAAGTGCTACTCCTCGGGCGGCTGATTGGCGCAGTGGGCAAGGTGCTCGCCACTAACGCAGGATATGCTGGGCTCGAGCCCAGCTCTCTGCGTTGCTACCGGCTGGCCGGTCGTTCATACTAACACAATTGGCAAGTGTTAGAGCAGGGGTGGGCAATTATTTTTCCCGGGGGGCCGAATGAGCAACTGAAAATATGTTGGAGGGCCGGGCCAAAATTCCAAACTCAATTATGCATAATATACATTTTATTTCTATATAAAAAGCAGTAAATGGCATTGTTTTGACGTGTATGTTATTATTTGGCAATTAAAAGGTGAGGTTAGCTTTCAAAAATATAATTTATTCAAATAGAATTTATTTCCAAAATGATAAACAAAATGTGAAACATTAATAACAAAGGGCATGTATGAAAAAGTGCTATACAAATAAAGTTATTATTTTGAGTTTCATATACTACAAGGATTTGTTTAGCTTTCTAAAGACATCACATCATCTTATAGCCAAAATAAACGAGACATGTCACTGAACTGTGTAAAGAAAAGTGTCCCAGTTTTGTAGCCTTTTTTACTTTACATGCCTATATTAAACATTTAATGTTTTCAGAACTGTGCAAAAAAAAGAAAAAAAAAAGATCAAGTGTCCCATTTCACTTGTTATATTTCCACATTTTAGTGTTCTTCAGTTCTTTTTTTTTTCATTCAGTGTGAGAAATCCAGTCTCTGTTGAGCTTTAACAAGTCCATCAAAGTCTGTTCACATATGTAGGTGGATCCAAAGAGAACCAACATCTTCTGAGCATGTCTCCTCATGTTTGGAAAGTTCTCCTCCTTGAGAGCAGAGTAGAACTCTAGCAGTGATGCTGACTTAAAGTGCTCTTTCAGTAGTGAATCAGACTGCAGGTCAATGAGTTCAAGCTGAACATGCAGGTGCACTTTCAACACTGCAGGTAAAGGGAGAGGAAACCAGCTGCATTTCATCCTCAACCTTTTTGAAATCTTGAAAACGCCTTGAAAATTCATCATGCAGTGCTCCTAACATGGATGAGTACCTGTGCCGGTCATCAGCTGATGGTTTGACTTCTTTCAGGGTTTTCATGTGTTTGAGATTGTTGCTGCCTAGTTGCCTTGAAATTAATTGCAAATAAAAAAAATGTAATCTACCTAACTCAGTTGTGAAAAAAAAACACACTTTCGACAGTTTTCGGCTTGCCATTGCCCCGACTGCTTTGTTGTTGAATCAAGTAAAATCCTAGGTAAGCGTATATTGTGCGTGTGAACGTTGACATGAAAAGAAAAAATTTAATTTTTTTTTTTTTTTTTATTATCATCATGTAATCTTTCGCGGGCTGGTCAGAATCATCCCATGCCCAGGTCTGTGTTAGAGGGTGGGAAAGCCGGTGGCTGGGGATTGGACGTTGTGGACAGTGACTCCTACAGGTCGGTTTGGTGACGCCGGTGCGGCGGAAGCAGGAAGTATCGGTGGCAGCGTGAGCCTCCCACGCGTTACCCCTCGCCACTGAGAGTTCGAGCTGCTGCGGTGAAAAGATGCGACAGGCTGCCTCCTCGTGTACCGGAGGGGACACGTGATGCAAGGCTTCTGTCCTCACTACAACCGACCAGTGGGAGGCATAGTCTAGCAACGTTCAAGACAGGGGAGGGAAGAATTGAATAATACGAAATGGGGAGAAAAAGTGGATAAAAAAGTGCTACTCCTCACCTACACAATTTTAAATGGGCTTGCACCGCTCTATCTATTCGATCTCATCTCCCAATACTCGCCCGCTTGTGCTCTGCGCTCACAAAATGCGGGGCTTCTATCGATTCCTAGGGTTAAAAAGAAATCCTCCGGCCACAGAGCCTTTGTCTACCGCGCTCCCTACCTGTGGAACAAATTACCTACCGTCGTCAGGGGCGCCTGCTCTGTCGAAGCTTTTAAATCCCTGCTTAAGACCCATCTTTTCTCTCTCTCCTTCAACCTACCCTGATCTCACCTGGTCGGGGACTGACCCTTAGATTAATCTGTCTAGTTTAGTTAGGATGTCTATTTTCTCCCATGTCTGCTTTTCTGCAGACATGCAGACGGCCCTGAGCTATTGTCTTGTATCTCACCCTGTATCCATATGCTTGCAGTAGTTATATCTATTACTCTACTTCACAATTGTCTTATATACTATGATTCTACTGTCACCATGTATGCATATGCTCACTACATGTATTTATTGCTCCATCTCCGCCCACTACAAACATGGGAACTCTCTAGCCCCTGTTCCAACCCCCCCCCCCCCCCCCCATCTCTGCGTGCTTGTCTCGTAGTGCTGACCAAGGTGGTGGATGTCTCGGGGTCTCGGCCAAGATTGCAGTGACTGTTCTACGCGCACCACGAGGCCATGGATCAGCTTCTTACCGTCTTCTGTCCGTGGTCTGTCAACGTGGTTTCATTGCTGGGTTAAGTACTTCTATTCTATTCACGTAATTTGCTTACTTCATATATCTATTCTATTCACATATATGCTTACCACTTGTATCTATTGCTATGTCCGCCCATTACAATCACGCGAGCTGTCTAACGCCTGTCCCGTCTCCCTGTCTCCCTGTGAGTTGCTGTCCCGGAGTGATGACCGGAGTGTCGGACGTCCCGTGATGAAGACCGGGAGGTTGCGACCCTCTCTGCGTGCCCTCCTGTCTTCCTGTCTCAGGCTGTCTTGTAGTGATGACCGGAGTGTTGAACGTCCGGTGATTAAGACGGGGAGGACGCGACCCTCTTTGCGCCGCCCCTGTGCCTCAAATAGATCCGCTATCAGCTCTATCTTTAATCTTTCAAAATGTTCAGTTGCTATCGCTATCAGCTCTATCTTAAATTTTTCTAAATAGTCTATTTGCCAACACAATGAACCCGGAAATTTTGGAACCACCAAACTTTTATGATAGATATGGATAGTATGGGTCACCAGCACTTAGGAACTGCCGGATGCTAAGTTGTACATGTTGGGCAATTATTTTTATTTGCATAATTAGCACACATTTGCATAATCACCTAAATGGACAAATCTTGGAAACTACTTGATCAATTTCAACAATGTTGGAGTGGTTTTGGGGGTTATTCGGGATGCTGAATCCATTGATGATACTCAAAATTGCTATATTTACTGGAATTTACAAAATGTTTACTCATTTTTGGTGTAATTTTGTTTTAGAGGACACTAAAATTATTACATTTGGACAGCACAGACATTATGTATTCACAATATCTCTACTGACCCCAAATAGTTCCTATGGTAATGTCATATTGTCATAGTACAGTAGATAGGCAGGTGTATAAAGATCTGCGTTGTCAAAACAAAGACTCAGATGTGAAGGGCATCCGCTGTTTTATTTAATACCTGTAACGTCACAGCAAATTGGAAAAACACTAAAACTGGTCAAACTGTGTTCCTTAATACAATAACATAGCTTAATAAAACAGAAATAACAAAAGAAAGGTATTTACATTACTCAAGCATATACGCCACAACATAACAATATGCGCTTCTTCTTCTCTTTAGTTTTCTGATTGAGCCGATGAATGACATGAGTGTGTGCATCATCCCAGGTCTGAGAGTCACTGAAGGCCATCGCTTCGGATCACTCCACTTGATGAGGCAAGCGACCACATACAGCTGCATATCAAAGGTTATATGGCTTTGGCTCATAGCGAGTTGCTTGAGTGTCTAAGTAGGCCATGGTACTAAGCACTGTATCAGGGTGCCCAGGTGGGGAGTCAAGTAGTGGTCCAAAGACACTTATGGTCTTCAGTTTTAGAGCTCTGTTATCATCACTGCGATCTTGCACAGTATTGTATGCTGACCAGTCCAGGGGAAGAGGGGACGAGTGGAGCTGCGAGAGCCAAGCAGCATCCTTCTTCTGTGCCCTTCACACACTCTGTGTGATGGCATCTTGGATAGCATCAGTTCTTGGGACTTCTTTCAGAGCTGGTGGTGTCATCTTTTTGGGGCCTGTGTAATGTTCGTTCACAAAACTGCTCTTGTGAGCCAGACAGAGTTTCCCAGCGTCAAGCTTTGTCAGACGAGGTCGTTTTAGTGACATGACCCCACCACCAGCAGTGGCTCCTCCAGGGAACAGAATACCTGCAGGATTCTGCACAAACTGAGTGGCCATGGCATGAGTCGTGCGGCAACCGTTCGGTGTGAAGACCACAAGATCAAAAGTGTCACCCCAACTGTGGATGGGGCCAATCTGCCTCTCCAAGCCAACTGTGCGCAGATACTTCTCTGGGTCCTCTGAAGCATATTTGGCAGCTGACTTCCGGAACCGTATGACTTCATCGTAGGTGGTGACAATGCCATGCTCGTTAAGATTCTTGACCAGCTCTGCGCTTACGGCAAGCCCCAGAGTTGTCTGATTCCAGCTCCCACTGATGTGCTGCTGGATGCACTGAGCGAGTGTAAGTGATGGTTTGGTCACTTTTCCTTCCTTTGATACCAGACAGGAGACAAACTTCAAAAGGGATGGACTTGTGGCTTGTATGATCTTGTCATGCTGGAAGCTGCCAAGGTCATATTCACAGTGCAAGGGAATATTCTGCACCTCAGCTTGCACTCTCTTCACAAGCTTGGTGATAACTTCATCAGCGGCAGTGGTTTTATCTCGTTTTACCAGTTTGAGTGACTTACTCATGGAATGTCTAAAACCAATAGTCTGGCACCCTTCCACCCCCATGACAGCTACAGCATCACCATAAAAGTCACACAAGTTAGATAGCATCTGCTTACTGCAGAGGTGCCCGGAGTTGGCTACATATATATCATGTAACTCTGACCAGGTTGATGACTTGTCTGCATTCATGTGGTCAATGACAGCAGCTAAACAGCTATCAAACGGTCTGCACTGGGAACTTGCACTTGAGGAAACTCTCTTGCATGCCGGTCCAGGACGGCATTTACCCGTAGAGCCACTTCCTCAGCCCATTGATCCTGGCGCTCATCACATTTAGACAAGATGATGTTTTTGAAGGATGGCATTCCTGGTCTCTCAACAGTCCGGCATTGTTTCACTGGCTTCCATCTATCAGGGTGTTTGTTGTCTTTGGGTTCGCAAATGATACCACAAAACAGACATTGTTTAGAAAACTCAAAGGCATGAGAACGAGACATACGTTTCCCTAGCTGACCATCAGATGAGCTGAGCTTGCGTTTGGTTGCATTTCTAGACTTAGAGCCATAACATGATTTGTGACAAACTACAGAGGCTGAGGCTGACACACCATGGGTAGCAATGATGTTCAATACAGTCTCAGTTGTAGCTGAATCGTCAAGCTCTTCACTCCTCTGAAGCAAATCTGTAATGCCTTTTGGTCCAGATGTCTTGAAGTCATTGTCCTTGCCGTCACAGGGCTCGAATAGGCATTTCTTAATTGACATGTCAATCTGAAATTAACAAAAGAAGAATGCACTATTTGTATCCTCCGTCTCTGCACTACCACACACTCTACATTACAGAGCAATATGGATACATTGCCAGGATGTACATTTCGGATGGGCTGTTCACTATTCCAATGAAAACATGTATTTCCCATGTTATTGAACTTGACTGGTATTTGCATTAGGCCTACCTTTTGGGTCTCTTTCTCTACCTCAGTGCCTCAGATCTTCTATCACACAATTCTACATTAAGTAGAGCAAAAGTACCATATGAATACTCTACAATATTTAGAATCAAACTTGATGCTTCTCTGTGTGACAAGGGATAGAGCCTGGTGATGCGAGGCTAGGTAATAACAGGTAATAATCACACATGCATGTCATGACATACATTGCTAGCATAGCTAACTACTATTTAGAGAACTGGCGCTGCACTGATGGCTGCCTTTCTGATCGCTCCGTCGAGACTGTGCTTTCTTTTGTTAATTTTTATAGTATTAGGAGTTTTATTTGCACCAACTGTTGGTGCATTATATGTGTATGACCGTCAGTCAATCATTGACATTGGATTAAGGAAAACTTACCGATTGGATTGCTCTCTGGATCGGATCGCTGAACAGCAGAAATGGCCCGCCGAGATCCTTTGTTATGGCCATGGCCAAGACCAGGAGAAGCAGCCGCGAAGACGTGGAAAGAGAGCCGGGGTCTGAAACAGACTGAGGTCCAAACGACACAGAACCACATTGCCCAGCATATTGTTAGCCAATGTGCAATCGATAGGAAATAAACTTGACGACATCAGAGCACGGATCCAATTCCAGAGGGACATTCGGGATTGTAACGTCCTCTGTTTCACAGAAACTTGGCTGAGTCCAGATGTCCCGAATCACGCAATAGAACCGGCAGACCACTTCTTCGTTCTCCGCAAGGACCGGACGGCAGAAGAGTCACTAAAGAAGAAAGGAGGCGGCATTGCCTTCATGATAAACAAGGAGTGGTGCGATTTAGGCAACACAAAGGAACTGTCTAACCACTGCTCCCCAGACCTGGAGTTTATCACGATAAAATGTCGACCCTTCTTCCTCCCAAGAGAGTTAACGTCCATCATCCTCATCGGAGTGTACATTCCACCACACGCGAACACTGGGGTCGCACTTTCAAAACTTCACGACGAGGTAAACAAACTCCAGACAGCTAATGTTGACGCTGCCATTTTGGTTCTGGGTGATTTCAACAGCGCGCGTCTTAAAAAGGTGTTGCCGAATTTCTATCAGCATGTGACCTGTCCCACCAGAGGCGAGAACATATTAGACCATGTATACTCGCAATTTAAGAATGGGTACAAGTCACAGGCTCTTAGTCCATTCGGTAAAAGCGATCACGCCGCCATATTTCTTTTGCCAAAGTACAAACAAAGTCTCAAGCGAACGCCGGTGGTCTTGCGAGAGGTTAAGCGTTGGGCCGTGACGTCAGAGGAGTCACTCCAAGCTGCACTTGGATGCACAGACTGGAGTGTATTCCGTGATAACACAGCCAATATTAACGAATACACCGAAACGGTGATTGACTATGTCTGTACTCTGGTAGAAGAAACAATCCCCTCCACCAAAATAAAAATCTACCCAAATCAAAAGCCCTGGGTAGACAAATCCGTCCGTGAGGCTCTGAAAGTGCGCACATCAGCATACAACACCGGGCTGGTGACAGGCAACATGGAAGAACACAAGATGGCAAGATACAACGTCAGGAGAGCAGTAATAGAGGCAAAACGGCGTTACAGGGATAAAGTTGAACTTCAGTTTGAACAGGCTGACTCTAGAGGCATGTGGCAGGGCCTCAGAACAATGACAGACTACAAAGGCACCCCCCTCAAACTGAACAGTGACATCTCCTTAGCAAATGATCTCAATTCCTTCTATGCGAGGTTTGAGGCTGTGAATAACAACACCCGCCAACAAACCACAGCAATGGGGGGGGGGGTCTGCTGATGGAGACTCAGTGTTCAGGGTAACAGAGCATGAGGTGAGACGGATCTTTAAAAAAGTGAATATCAGGAAGGCAGCAGGACCGGACGGCATCCCCGGCCGCGTCCTAAAAGTCTGTGCCGACCAACTGGCCCCGGTATTCACTGACATCTTCAACCTGTCCTTGGAACAGGCTGTCATCCCCACCTGTCTGAAGAAGTCCACCATCATCCCTGTACCCAAAAAATCTACGCCCGCTTGCCTCAACGACTACCGCCCTGTAGCCCTCACCTCCATAGCCATGAAGTGCTTTGAGAAGCTAGTGAAGGGCTACATCTGTTCCTCCCTCCCCATCAACCTGGACCCTCTGCAATTTGCATATCGCCCCAACAGGTCCACGGAGGACGCCATAGCCCATGTGCTGCACACAGCAGCATCACACCTGGACAAGAGGCAGGGGAACTATGTGAGAATGCTGTTCATCGACTACAGCTCAGCATTCAATACCATAGTCCCCTCCAAACTCATAGCCAAGCTCAGGGACCTGGGCTTGAACTATGACCTCTGCCAGTGGGTCTTGGACTTCCTGACGGGCAGACCCCAGGTGGTAAGAGCCGGCAACTGCACCTCCTCATCCATCACGCTCAACATAGGGGCCCCCCAGGGCTGTGTTCTGAGCCCCCTCCTCTACTCCCTGTACACACATGACTGCGTAGCACAGCGGAACAACAACACCATCATCAAATTTGCTGATGACACAGTAGTGGTGGGCCTGATCTCTGCCAACGATGAAAGGGCCTACCTGGAAGAGGTAGAGAACCTGTCACAGTGGTGTCAGGAGAACTGCCTCTCCCTGAACGTCAGCAAAACAAAAGAGATGATTGTGGACTTCAGGAGGTCGGGGGTCAAGGACTACAGCCCCCTCAGCATCGACGGGGCACCGGTTGAGAGAGTGAACAGTTTCAAGTACCTCGGAGCCCACATATCCGAGGACTTGACATGGACCACACACATTGACAGTGTTGTGAAGAAGGCACGACAACGCCTCTACTTCCTCAGGCGCCTAAGGAAGTTCCAAGTCAGTCAGAAGATCCTTAGGAACTTCTACTCATGTACAATAGAGAGCATCCTGACCGGCAACATCACCTCCTGGTTTGGGAATAGCACTGCACAAGACCGTAGCAGACTACAAAGAGTGACACGTTCAGCCGAACGCACAATTGGAGGGGGGCTTCCCACCCTCCAGAACATTTACAACAAGCGGTGCAAGGGGAAGGCTAAGAGAATTATTAAGGACTCGAGCCACCCGAACAACTGCCTCTTTGAACTGCTGCAGTCAGGCAAGCGATACCGGAGTCTTAAGGCGAGCACAGAAAGACTCAGAAGAAGCTTCTATCCCCAGGCCATCAGGCTGCTAAACGAACAATAATCACTATGCAACAACTAGGGATGCTCGATATTGGCTTTTTTACCGATACCGATATTCCGATATTGTCCAACTCTTAATTTCGATACCGATACCGATACCGATATCAACCGATACCGATATATGAAGGGTTTCCCCCCAAAAAAACTGAATAATTTCAGGTAATTAATAATTTCACTGGATGCATTCAAAAGGCTTTCTAAATGTAAGCATTATCTGTGCAAAATATGATAATTAAAAAAGTAACATTACATATCTCTTGTTGTTGAATTAAACCAACATGCATACTTTTGACAATAAATAAAATAAGAATTGGTTCTTACTTGCTTGCCTGGGTAAATAAAGGTTAAATAAATGTAAAAAAAAAAAAAAAAAAAAAAAAAGATTTTTTTTTTTTTTACCGATACCGATATTTTCCGATATCACATTTTACTGCCGATATCGGCCGATAATATCGGTCGGCCGATAATATCGGACATCCCTAGCAACAACCATCAAATGCACACAGCACACACACCCACACGCACACACTCACTCAAACAAACAACACACTGCAGCACCCACTCTCCACACTTTAGATCACACAAACACACTTACACTTTATATTTATTGATAAAGGATTTGCACTACAACTCGTACACCTACTGTGAATTGTACCTAAATTGCACCTCGTCCCATTTCTCCATTTCTGCCTTGCACTATATAGTATTGTATATTAGTACACTGCACAGTATTGTATATTGTATGGTAACTACGTCTATTCTGCATCGAACATTGTACATATGTCTAAACTGAACACTGTGACCTCATTTTTTTACTTCTAATTTTACTATGTTATTTTATTTCATACTTATCTTGTCTTGCACAGTCTCTGGAGCGCAACAGTAAGAAGCATTTTGTATAAAAGTATTCTGTACTTCTGTATGACAACTATTAAAGAAACTTGAAACTTGAAACTTACTGTAGCTATGCATTAACATTAGTTACCGTCAGATGGCTAACGTTAACCCTAAGAGCTAGCTTACTACAGCTTGTGATCATATTATATTCAGTGTTTGTTATTATTGGATAGTAATAAAACTAGTTTGTGTATCTCTTTCTATTTTCTCAACTTACTTGCATTGAAACAACAATCCTTGAAAATCAGGGGTCTGTATTTGCTGCAGCTGCGCGTTGCCACAGTAGGAATGAGATCATGGTGCAAATTAGCCACTACTCACTTGGAAGTTTTGCGTTAAAGATTAGCGCACTGAAGTCTCAGTCAAGGCTATGAACTGGGGTTCTGATGACATTTTATAAGGTAACAGTCACATACAAAAATCCAATAGAATAGTTTCTAGTTGTGGCAGCAAACTACTCCGCTGCCACGTGGACTCATGGCAGAGCTCAACTGCAGCAGTTACCCCATAACCAAGCATAAGCGCCTAGAGTACCCCATTAGGCGCTCTACAAATTAAAGTTATTATTATTATTATTATTATTATCATTCTCTTTACAATTGAACATTCCATGAAAATGATCTATAAATTCAGCATCTTCTGAAACATTTATAAACTGAAAATTCATAAAGAAATTGCACCAAAATGAGTAGAAATTTGGTAAATTCCAGTAAATGTTGCAATTTTGAAACGTTTTTCTTCTCTTAAGTATCATAAATGGATTCAGCATCCTGAACAACCCCCAAAACAACTCCAACATTGTTGAAATTGATCAAGTAGTTTCTGAGATTTGCCCATTTAGGCGATTATGCAAATGTGTGCTAATTATGCAAATAAGAAAAGTTGACCAACATTTACAACTTAGCATCCGGCAGTTTCTGAGTGCTGGGGACCCGTACTATCCATATCCATCATAAAACTTTGGTGGTTCCGAAATTTCCGGGTTCACAATGGGGCTCTATGGGATGGCAAATAGACTAAAATGTTCAGTTGCTATTGCATGCACTCATCTGTGTTTCACTACACACATGAGTGCATGCTTACCAACTGCCCGTCTGCAACACTACTATCACCGACATCTAAGAAGGGAGATCCCCCCTTGAATGGCCATTCTAAGGTTTCTCTCCTCCACATTGCCTGTGGTGCATTTTTTCCTATTGCTAGGTTTTAGTGAGTTTTTCCTTTCCTTCGTGTGGGGTATGTCTGGGAGTGTTTGCATTCATTCATTTATTTTGCATTTATTTTAAATTTGTTGGACCTTATGGTGTTCTTGTTTTGTTCTTGACTTATTGTGATGTTTCTTCTTGACTTGTTTAAAGAAGACATGTCCGGCCCATGGGGACATTAACGTGTGTTGTAAGGCAGAAGCTTGGTGAAGGGACTTCGACTTCGGGTCCTTGAGAAGCGCTATATAAATAAAATGAATTATTATTATTATTATTATTATTATTAAGGGCCACGGCAGGAAACACGGGTCAGTAGAGAACATGTATCTGACTGAAAGGACTGTGATCATATCTGATTGTTATCAAAGGTAGAATCTGCGATGCTGTCAAACAGAGACCTCTAGGAAAAAGAGCCCTGCTTGGTCTTCTGCTTTGTTTACCTTTTTCTTTTGTCTCTCTACCTGTAGCCACAAGATGACAACATGGTACTGTTCTGTCTCTCTACCTGTAGCCACAAGATGACAACATGGTACTGTTCTGTCTCTCTACCTGTAGCCACAAGATGACAACATGGTACTGTTCTGTCTCTCTACCTGTAGCCACAAGATGACAACATGGTACTGTTCTGTCTCTCTACCTGTAGCCACAAGATGACAACATGGTACTGTTCTGTCTCTCTACCTGTAGCCACAAGATGACAACATGGTACTGCGCATCGTTTGACATTTTTGTTTTTGTCTGATGTGTGGGTTGGATTGATAGATAGATAGGTAGGCTACATAGATATAATATCAGGGAACATTGTTTTATTTTTATTTGATTTTTTTTATTGTGGATCCCCATTATTCTACACCAAAGTGAGACTACTCTTCCTAGAACATAGAACATGACATCAGGCAACATAGGACATAATATCAGGGAACACAGAAGATCACATCAGGGAACATAGACCATAACATCAGGGAACATAGAACAGTCAGAAAAACAGTCTAAAGCAAGTTTGAGTTCTTTATAAATCACATGTATTATTATTATTATAGCTAGAATATTACATGATATTATTGTTTCTTTTTCAGAATATGGTGATTATCATGAATAAACAGCATAGCGTGACACCCTCGCTCACTGGAGTCTAGTGTTAATACTGTGTTATGGAGACCCAGCAGGGCTCTACTTCCCAGCTCTCTCTCTCTCTGTGTGGTTTTTCCCACTGGCTGCATGAACCTTCACTACGCTGCCGTCTGATACCGTGTTTAGTCTGATCTCCTGACGTCCTCTTGTCTGTTTGGACAGGATCAGTTTGACCACACACCTTGTCTGCTGTATCTCTTACCGCTCCGCTCCGTAACACCACATCACTGACCTGGACCGTCATGTAAAGTTCACTTCTTGTCAAGGAGTCGGATCTTTCGAGTTGATCTCGGCGGAAAGCTAAGATTGTATTGTTTTTGTTGATATGATGCATGTTTGCCCATGGAGAAGGAGAGCCACGCGCTGTTGCGTTTTTATCTGAGAATCTTCAATAACGAAAGGTAGAATTCCTCTTACTGAGGTTTATTCAAAAGTGAACAAGCAAAGTACAAACAGGAAAAAGAATGCGTTGCAATGGGCAGAATCTACTGTAGCATGGAGACGCCAAGACATTCTGCCTAGAACAGAGAGAAACAAGCGTCTTATATATTGTCACCGGGGCGGCGGGGCATGCTGGCAACTTTGGTAAATTCTAAGCCAATGGGTAACAGGTATGGCTTTTTCAGAAAATAGGTGCTTTGGAGGGCGGCCGGGTAGCGCAGCGGACTAAGCGTCTGTCTACCACCACAGAGCCAGTTGGATCGAATCCGGCTGTGGTGCCTCCGGCTTGGCCGACCGTCCATACTGACACAATTGGCAGTGTTAGCGGGGGGGAAACCCGGCGAGGGTGGGTCCTGGTCGTTGTAAACAGCGACTCCTACAGTTCGGTTGGGGCACCTGCACAGCAAGGGAAGGATCTGGGAGAGGTAGTGTGACCTTCCACACGTTACACTCTCCCAGTGAGAGTCCACACTGCCAGGTGAAAAGAAGCGGTGGGCTGGGTACACATGTGTCGGAGGAAGCATGTGATAGTCTCCACCCTCCCAGACCGACGGTAGGGGGTAGAGTGCGCAACGACCAGGAAGGGGATTGGGAATTGGCATAACGACTAACATTGGGAGGGGAGAAAATCAGAAAAAGAAGGAGGAAAAAAGATAATAATAATAAAAAAAAAAAAAAAAAAAAAAAAATATAATAACAATAATAATAATAATAATAATAATAATAATAATAATAATAATAATAATAATAATAATAATAATAATAATAATAATAATAATAATAATAATAATAATAATAATAATAATAATAATAATAATAATAATAATAATAATAGGTGCTTTTTTCCAAGAAGGTGCTGAATGAGCTACTTCTGGTCAATGTTAATAACTAACTAATAACTAATAATAATTTATATTCTCCTTTGTTTCATCACAATTTACTCAAGCATAGTAACAGACACGATATTTCTGACACTGGGAATACATTCCATGAGGTCCATAGATGTCCATAGATACAAGGAACATGCTAATTGACCGTGTAGAAGAGCAATCTTCCATTTACTTGAATATGTACTTTTAGGCAGATCTTTTGAAAATATGGCTAGGGCTTAACCCTTACCTTAGCCCTAACCTTATCTTAACCCTAGCCTTTACCTAACTCTTACCTTAACTTAACCCTTACCTTAACCCAACCCACACACCTAACCATTACCTTAACTCATTGATCGCCACGCTGGGAACGGGATTTGACTATGTGCTGCCACGTGTTAAACCTATGGAGTCGCTCACCTTGTTTGCTATTTAAATATTATAGCTATGGACCCAATCCTATGGCCCATTTGGCATCGAGTATCTATCGTTCAAGATGTGAAAAAAAAAAAAAATTCTATCCATACATTCCCGTTTTATACCGTGGTGAATATAAGTATGGTTTTAGAGCGGTTTAGGGTAATTCCTGGGAGGCTAGTAATAGGCCGCGACGTGTTACGAACGGGTAAGTGACTTCCAAGTTGTCGAGAAGAAGAACGAGACGGAGAAAGTTTACTTTTCCAAAACAGCTGTACTGTTTATTAACAGGGAAAAGCGTATAATATAATTACAGGGAGAAAGACAATGTGTCTGTGCTTGTCCAGCTGTAGGTTTGTCTGTAGGTTTAGGTGAAGCTCTAGCAAAGGACAAAGGATAGAGCAAACGTTAAATAGGAACATACTGAACATTCCACGCTGTCAATAAGTGACAGCAGTCTGTCAACCAATGACAGCACCCAGGTGTGACAGACAATTAGTGATGACAGCAATCAGTGGTGACATACAAGGTGAACCCATAACAACAGGAGTGACCCAGGTAGACAGTGGGATACTATCCTAAGGAGGATAGTCTCCCGAACGTTACAGTGACGCATATTATACTTAGGCCATTGGCATTTCGTCCCTATACATGCTACAATAAAAAATTCAAATGCATATGATCAGTATATTATATTCCATCATGAATGCATGAAAGAGGGGGGGGTCGTTTCTGAATAATTGATTGTCAATAATGGCATTTGTTAGTACAACAGCACACGCTGATCAGGGCGATGTCTATGAAAACAAGGCACAATCAAGTTGACATTGACGTTAAATTGCTCTTACCTGTGGCCGGTGAGATTCCAAAAAGAATATTCCAATTATTTGATTGCCATCTGTTCGATCGTATGTCCATTTGGGCCACGGCATAACCCACCACAGCATAATGAATCGGGGGTCCCGAAAACCATTCAATGCGATCGGGTAAAGCCCTCGGTCCAGCTTACTAGAAAAGTCTGCACGGATACATTTCATCAACACACAGAGTCATACACAGAGTCTTAAAGGGAGTGCAACATCGGCTGCATACCACCAGGCGGTGGTAATGGACTTTTGCGATCTCAGACTCATTCCCTATGGTTACACAGTCTCCCTGGATGGATAACGATTGGAAATAGCGAATAAAATAAATAACGATCAAATAAAGTATATATACGTGGTTGGCGTTCAACGATTGGCAGACAAACACGTATTGAATCGTTGTTGCAGGGAATGAGTTAACACTCACCTTAACCTAACACATACCTTAACTTAACCCTTACCTTAACGCTAACCATACACCTAACCCTTACCTTAACCCTAACCATACACCTAAACCTTACCTTAACCCTAACCATACACCTAAACCTTACCTTAACCCTAATCATACACCTAAACCTACCTTAACCCTAACCATACACCTAACCCTTACCTTAACCCAACTCTTACCTTAACCTAATCCTTACCTTAACCCTAATCCTAACCGAACCCTTACCTTAACCCTAAAATCTGTGGAAACCTCACCTACATTTTCAACCAGGGTACAAAATAATCTATTACCATTTAGTTCTGTTTCGTTATGGCTTCGCTCAGCACCAGTTGCACTGTACTTCACTTCGTGCACGAGCACTGAATAAAAAATTCCACCATGTACCTTTACATCCCAACATTCGTCTGGCCACACCCCCATCCGCTTACCTTCATAAGCAGGAGTGTGGTCACCTACTCGCCTCCTTCTTCACTTTCACCACAAGGAAGTGCCTTCGGTAGATCCCCACTTGACGAGGTTGTTAGTAGAAGAAAGTTGGAAAACAAAAGAACGGGTAGATACGTTGACATCATATCTTTATTTTCTCTCTCACTATTTTCGAGAAAATACAGCGATATTGTCTTCGTTACTGGAGTGTCTGGAAGATGATGGTCATTCCGACCTTCAACGGCTTTTTCGTATTAGGAGCTCACGCCGCTGACATGCTCCCCAGCTACAGTCCTCCTTGCTGCGGCTGGATGGGGTTGCCCTCCGGCCACACAGCTGGACTGTGGGAAGCACAGACTGTTGTGAGAAGCGGTTGTTTCCAGGTTGGGTACGTACTGTTTTGCGTGCGAGCTCTGGTTGTTGTTGATGCTGTGGGGGTTAGCTGACAATTTACGAAACGCCGCCTTCAGGCTGGGGTCCTCTGCTCGGCTTAAACGGCGGTCGGAGGATCTTGGTCTGACGCCCATGATGGTCAATCTAGTGGGCCCCGACCAGGACCTGGTGATCCCAGGATTCTCGAGCGGATGCTTCTCTGTCCCGTGCAGGCCCCATCTTTCATATACAAATGAAAGTATACCCTAACGAGGAAATGTGGGCATAGGATCTTCTTTATCGGGAGTTCCATGCTCAAAGTCGGCTGCAGCCCGAAATGGGAACTGTGCTGGCCCCGCTGCATGTCTGGTTCACCGTTGGAAACTGTGTTCTGACATTCTTTTTCTTTTCCCTCTTAGGGGAGGGACTTGGACAGCGGCCTGTCTGAAGTGTGGCTTGTTATGTCGTTGTATACAGTTCAGGTGATAGCTGCTTAGCTTGCGTGCTAGTTGTGGACTACTGTGTTAGCCAGTCAGCTGTTAGCTGCGACGCTAGCCCGCTGTGTTACCAGGCTAGTAAACGTTAGCTTGTTGCTATCGGTCGAACGGCTGTTAGCTTAATGCTACACTGTTGAACGTTTTCTATGACTATAACATGCCTTAAACACTCTGACTACGACGTCATCTTTGACAGAGGATGTTAGTCGAACCTACACCGGAGCCCTGCCAGCGAGGACTGCGTCAAACATGGAGAAACGTAGCGGCTGGGTGGCGCAACAACGTTACCCTCGTCGTCAACACAGGGAGGCTGTGTTCAACTTCGGTGCCCCGTTAGTCAGATTGCAGTTCTCTTGGCCGGCGCTCAGGGTAGGAAGGTCCCGACCGGACCTTAAACACTTCTTCTTTCCTTCCCTTCTAAATGTTTTGTAATAACAATGTTTTCCAAAACGTGTGTTGCTGCAATACATTGAGGATACGGCGTGTGTTGTGTGTGAATTGTCTTGTCACTGGTATAGCTTCTCTCTCCATAGAAATCGGGTTGTTGTTTACATGTGTAAAAATGATCTGGTTAGTTGTGATGAGAACATGTGTGTTTATGTAACGTGAACTCACAACTAAGGGGGTTATTTAACCTATAAAGCTATGCTTAGTGACATGTGATTAAGGAATGAATTCTTTTCTCAGCCTGTAATGACAATGAACAGTGTGTTCACATATTAACAGGGTTACCTGTTCAACTTGGTCGTATCAAGGGTAAGGAAGGAGGGGTGATCCCCCCGGTTCCCTGGGGCTTCCCCACCCTCCTCTCAGACATGTTGTTTACAATATATTGCGTCACTGTGTTTGTGGGGATACGATGTAACCCTCAGCTTAATTGCTGGGGTTGTGCTAACCGCTTGAGAAACTATATTTTCCTAAAGAAAAGATTGTTTGGTCACTTATCGTGTGTGCTTAGCAAGGCCTGTGGCCAATACATAATCGAGGATTCTGTATTCTCTCGTTATGAAAAACGGCGTTCCTCTGTAGTAAGAGTGTACTTTTGCCATTTTTTGTTGTGATGAAGGGTTGTGTGTGTCTTGTGATCTACAACTGGGTTAGGGTTGGCCACAGAAGCACATGTGTAAGTCTGGTACCGGGGCTCTTAAAGGGGGCCCTCTCTATTCTGTGTTTTTTCCTTAGTAAAAATCAGATAGCAGGTTAGCACATGAGCTGTGTGAAGCTGTTAGATACTTCATGTAGCAGACTATGACTGTGTCATGCTCTATTTGTCATTACATCGTATGATGCGTGTGGGGACGTAAAGGGGTGTACTGGTAATCCTTTCCTCCCCTTTTCTGATTGGTCAGGGGTTAAAACCTCCTGTCCTTCAAGGTTCCTGTCATGTTGCTGTTCGGCACGTTACAGGGTAAGAGGGGGGGGGGGGGGTTCCTGGTCCCATGCCCTGGAAGATTGGGCGTGTGCACTGCGGAAATTCCCCCGCCATAGAGTACGTCACTGAGCGCGTCTCTGTTGGTAAGACTTCCGTGGGTTGTTCAGGTCCATGTTATGGATCTGTTTCAGGCAGTTGTCAGAGCTCCTCCTCACGAAGCTCCTCCTCTGGCCTTCTGTGAGTTCGGACTCTCCTTCCCTGTGAGGGAGCCTCCTCAGAGTTCAGAGCCTCCTCCTCAGATTGTCAAGGTGAGTAGAACTTCAAAAAGGAGTTCTGCTCTATTGTGTGTGTATTCGATTCAATTCGATTATTGAGTGTGTATTGGTTCAGTGCCTCCTCCTCGGAGAGCCCTAAACCCAAATATTACATAGCTCAATGTTGCAATATATTCTTTTCAATCTATACAGCTCGCGTGGGAAGTCTCTCTGGGGATTTCCGTCTCCTCCCTATGGCGAGGGTGGTGGGATGTAAAAATGTAAAAAAAAATTACCCTCAGCTGCGTCACGTGGGATTCATGTCAGTCTGTGTTTCTTTCTTTTTTGAATAAAAAGAGGAAGGTACATGAAGCACGACGGCTCCGTGTCGTTCTCCCAGGCGACTTGGAGGAACAATGTTTGGTGTCTTGCTAGACTATCCATTGATGTGTTTGGGTCTCGACGCATACATAGTGCTGGCTCGGTGTGTTTCTGTTAAAGAATCACGCAGGGGCTAAGTGCGCCTTGGTTGCTTGTTAAAACAGCGTTTTTGTAGGGCAACTGGGATGGAGTTTTGTCTCTTCCAAGCGCCAGTTTACTAGGTTGTCTCGATGAATTCTCGTTCATATCTGGGGGATGTTAACGGAATAGATCAGAACATAGGTAGAGGGGTCTCACGCCCTTGGGGTGGGCCACTGAGCACGGTCTAAATGGGACCGTCTGGGTGGCGCCCTCTTTTCATGTTTTAGATCGACACGCATACCTACCCCCTCTTCTGGAGTGGGCATGTCGGCGTGGTTAGGACACGGGACTGGTCTGGTTGCGCTGGTCCAGGTCAGTTAACCCGTTGTCCGCCGGGGATGCAGATCTGCTGTTCTGGTACCCTGAGGGACTTGTGCTTTTTTCGGGGGGAAAAATGCCGGGTCGGTCCGGGTGTCACAGGGTTAGGCGTTATGGAGACCCTTTGTTGGGTACATGTTGTACTCTGCACTATCGTAATGGCTTACGGCCATACCAACCTGTACACGCCCGATCTCGTCCGATCTCGGAAGCTAAGCAGGTTCGGTCCTGGTTAGTACTTGGTTGGGAGACCGCCTGGGAATACCAAGTGCGGTGTGCTTAAGGTTGGTTCTCCATTCTTTTCGCTCCTCTCTCACACGTGGCGAAGAGGGGGCTGTTGGGGTGGTCTTGGACCTCCTCTGGTAACCCTGTGCTTCCCGTGCCGCCGGGCCCGGTCCGAAGTAAAGTTTCGTTGATACCGTAGGCCTGGGATAACCCTTTTTTGAAAACTGAAACACTTGTACTGCGGTATAGCCGGTGTATACCCGCAGGTGTGTTTTGGAGTTTTTTCTTGAGGGGTTATAGGAACAACCACCGTCTGTACCGAGAGGGTAGTTGATTCCCTGGTATGTTGGAGCAGAGTCAACTCCCGGGTTACCCGGTTGAGTGTGCCCCTGCACGTTCATGACGTCTGCCAATCATGTCAGCCTTCTCTGCCTCGACCCCTCTGGGTGGTTTTTTTTTAATGGAGGCTTTGTCATGGTGATCAACAACGCCAGCATACGCCCCTTCCGCCGGGGGGGCTGTTTTCAGCTGACTCCTTTGGCGCCTGTCTCATCCGCAGTGCTCCAGGCTCAGGTTACAGCCTGCTGCCTGGTTTCCCCGGTGCGCTGCCTGCTTCCGTTGGTTAACGTTTTGTGTGCTTACGGCCATGCTGACTGCCTGTTCTGCAGGGTCAGTGTGCCAGGCGGTATGCTATTGGGGGGAAAGGGCCCGCTCTTGGAGGGGCCTTATCCGAATATGCTGGCGATGTGGGGGGCGGTGTCACTAAGTGACCGCCTGGTGGGGTCTTGATGCCTGGCGTCATTGACCTCTCCGGGCCCCCTTTTTCCAGGGGATCCAGTCCCTTCGGTGGGTCTGGGTCTTCCTTCGCGCTCCGCTGCTACAGCCTTGCCACGGGGTTGGGTTGCTCTTGACCCCGTGATTTTGGGGGCAGTAACGAGGTTGTTCCTTCCATTCGTTCCCGGGTGGCATGGGGGTTGTGCGTGTGTGTAGTCGTGGGGTCAAGCCACGGTCTGCTCACCCTGTGCGTTGAGTTGCTTGAGTTCCTCTTCGCACGGTCGTATCCGTCTCCCTCCCGTAAGCCTCCAATAGGGGGGGTATCCTCCATTAGGGAGGGTCGGGGGGCTCGGTCCTCCCCGGTCTGATGGTTGTGGGGGGCCTCAGCAGGGTAGATTTGTCGGGCTATGGCTCCCGCTCAGCTCCTGTTGTGCAACTGTATATAACCAAGTTCTGTGAGTTATGGTGCGCTCAGCACCAGGACGCCGCTGCTGCCCTTGATCTCGCCTTATGGTGAAAGCTTGGGAAGGAGGCGAGTAGGTGACCACACACCTGCTTATGAAGGTAAGCTGATGGGGGTGTGGCCAGACGAATGTTGGGATGTAAAGGTACAGTACATGGTGGAATTTTTTATTCAGTGCTCGTGCACGAAGTGAAGTACAGTGCAACTGGTGCTGAGCGCACCATAACTCACAGAACTTGGTTATACACATAACCTTACGTTATGTTGACAACATTGCAATCATAATGCAGTTCTTATCTTATCTTATTTTACCTCATCATATCATTATGTTATCTTATCTTTATTCAATTCTGCTGATTCCTGTCACGCATGAATAAAGGAGCAGCCTGTCATGAACTCACAGGAGGGAACCTGCAGCAGCTGCGTGGCTGATCTCTCACACAGAAGTCAAGGACTATCACCAGGGGTGTAAAGTACTTGAGTAATTGTACTTCATTACAATACTTAAGTACTGTTTTGGGGGATTTGTACTTTACTCAAGGTTTGTATACTTTTACTCAATTACATTACAGAGAAAAAAAACATACTTTTTACTCCTTACATTTAAAATGCAGACCTACAAAGTACAAATCTCACAGGTCCAACCATTTAAATTAGTATATTTGTCTCTCTGGCCGAACTAACGCTAACGTTATTAATCCTGTGGCCGCTCTTTATTTAAAAACAGCCAATCAAATCCCCATCAATGGAAGATTAACCCGCCCATACCCATGCTGATTGGTCCTTGTGCAAGACTAGAAAGCGGGGATCTTTGATTAAACACCTGCTATCAGAAGAATAGACAGTCAGAGTGACAAGCTACAGAAGATGGCCACAAACGATAGTACGAGTGATGAAGAGGACGAAACGGAACATTTCACTGCCCCGGAATAAAAAAAGGTGTTTACTTTTACTATTTAGTACTTAAGTACATTTAAAAGTAGAAACTTTTTTACTTTTACTCAAGTGTGTTTTTAGCCAGATACTTTTAGCCAGTAAAAGATGACTTTTACTTGAGTAAGATCTTGAGACGGTACCCATACTTTCACTTAAAAGTATCATTTCTGGGTACTTTTTACAACCCTGTCTCTCACACAGAAGACAATATCACTGAGTCACTGAGAACATCCGTTCAAAAAGCACACATCGTCCTCCGGCCAACCGCACATCAGCGCTGCAGCGTCCTGGGCGTGGTCGGTAGTCCAGGATGTGCTCCTGCGCAGCGCTGTAACAACACACACATGGTTTCTCTCTCTCAGTCCTCCTTGCAATAACAGGCTGAGAAAGACATCCCCTGCTGTACGGGACTCAAACAAAAGGCCAGTGAGTCTCGAGGGTTCCCATCCGCTCAGGTTTCTCTGTCTCTGTAGTCTCTCTGTGTCCGCTCACACAGCCGCAGGCCACGCTGTAGTCTCTCTGTAGTGTCTCTGTGTCAACTCACATCATGCTGTATCTCTCTGTGTCCGCTCACATCATGCTGTATCTCTCTGTGTCCGCTCACATCATGCTGTATCTCTCTGTGTCCGCTCACATCATGCTGTATCTCTCTGTGTCCGCTCACATCATGCTGTATCTCTCTGTGTCCGCTCACATCATGCTGTATCTCTCTGTAGTCTCTCTGTAGTGTCTCTGTAGTGTCTCTGTATCTCTCTGTATCTCTCTGTAGTCTCTCTGTAGTCTCTCTGTAGTCTCTCTGTGTCCGCTCACATCATGCTGTAGTCTCTCTGTAGTGTCTCTGTAGTGTCTCTGTATCTCTCTGTATCTCTCTGTAGTCTCTCTGTAGTCTCTCTGTAGTCTCTCTGTAGTCTCTCTGTGTCCGCTCACATCATGCTGTAGTCTCTCTGTAGTCTCTCTGTAGTCTCTCTGTAGTCTCTCTGTAGTCTCTCTGTAGTCTCTCTGTAGTGTCTCTGTAGTCTCTCTGTAGTGTCTCTGTAGTCTCTCTGTAGTCTCTCTGTAGTCTCTCTGTAGTGTCTCTGTAGTCTCTCTGTAGTGTCTCTGTATCTCTCTGTAGTCTCTTTGTAGTGTCTCTGTAGTCTCTCTGTAGTGTCTCTGTAGTCTCTCTGTAGTCTCTCTGTAGTCTCTCTGTAGTATCTCTGTAGTCTCTCTGTAGTGTCTCTGTAGTCTCTCTGTAGTCTCTCTGTAGTCTCTCTGTAGTGTCTCTGTAGTGTCTCTGTATCTCTCTGTAGTCTCTCTGTATCTCTCTGTAGTGTCTCTGTAGTCTCTCTGTAGTCTCTCTGTAGTGTCTCTGTATCTCTCTGTAGTGTCTCTGTAGTGTCTCTGTAGTCTCTCTGTAGTGTCTCTGTATCTCTCTGTAGTCTCTCTGTAGTGTCTCTGTAGTGTCTCTGTAGTCTCTCTGTAGTCTCTCTGTAGTATCTCTGTAGTCTCTCTGTAGTGTCTCTGTATATCTCTGTAGTGTCTCTGTAGTGTCTCTGTAGTCTCTCTGTAGTGTCTCTGTATCTCTCTGTAGTGTCTCTGTAGTGTCTCTGTAGTCTCTCTGTAGTCTCTCTGTAGTCTCTCTGTAGTGTCTCTGTAGTCTCTCTGTAGTCTCTCTGTAGTCTCTCTGTAGTCTCTCTGTAGTCTCTCTGTAGTGTCTCTGTATCTCTCTGTAGTGTCTCTGTAGTCTCTCTGTAGTCTCTCTGTAGTGTCTCTGTATCTCTCAGTAGTGTCTCTGTAGTGTATCTGTAGTCTCTCTGTAGTCTCTCTGTAGTGTCTCTGTAGTCTCTCTGTAGTCTCTCTGTAGTCTCTCTGTAGTCTCTCTGTAGTGTCTCTGTAGTGTCTCTGTAGTCTCTCTGTAGTGTCTCTGTATCTCTCTGTAGTCTCTCTGTAGTCTCTCTGTAGTCTCTCTGTAGTGTCTCTGTAGTGTCTCTGTAGTGTCTCTGTATCTCTCTGTAGTGTCTCTGTAGTGTCTCTGTAGTGTCTCTGTAGGCTCTCTGTAATGTCTCTGTAGTGTCTCTGTAGTCTCTCTGTAGTCTCTCTGTAGTCTCTCTGTAGTCTCTCTGTAGTGTCTCTGTAGTCTCTCTGTAGTCTCTCTGTAGTCTCTCTGTAGTCTCTCTGTAGTGTCTCTGTATCTCTCTGTAGTGTCTCTGTAGTGTCTCTGTAGTGTATCTGTATCTCTCTGTAGTGTCTCTGTATCTCTCTGTAGTGTCTCTGTATCTCTCTGTAGTGTCTCTGTATCTCTCTGTAGTGTCTCTGTAGTCTCTCTGTAGTGTCTCTGTATCTCTCTGTAGTCTCTCTGTAGTGTCTCTGTAGTCTCTCTGTATCTCTCTGTAGTTTCTCTGTAGTCTCTCTGTAGTGTCTCTGTAGTCTCTCTGTAGTGTCTCTGTATCTCTCTGTAGTCTCTCTGTATCTCTCTGTTGTGTCTCTGTATCTCTCTGTAGTGTCTCTGTATCTCTCTGTAGTGTCTCTGTAGTCTCTCTGTAGTGTCTCTGTATCTCTCTGTAGTGTCTCTGTAGTCTCGCTGTAGTCTCTCTGTAGTCTCTCTGTAGTGTCTCTGTAGTCTCTATGTAGTCTCTCTGTAGTCTCTCTGTAGTCTCTCTGTAGTGTCTCTGTATCTCTCTGTAGTGTCTCTGTAGTCTCTCTGTAGTGTCTCTGTAGTGTCTCTGTATCTCTCTGTAGTGTCTCTGTAGTGTCTCTGTAGTCTCTCTGTAGTCTCTCTGTAGTCTCTCTGTAGTGTCTCTGTAGTCTCTCTGTAGTCTCTCTGTAGTCTATCTGTAGTCTCTCTGTAGTGTCTCTGTATCTCTCTGTAGTGTCTCTGTAGTGTCTCTGTAGTCTCTCTGTAGTGTCTCTGTATCTCTCTGTAGTCTCTCTGTAGTCTCTCTGTAGTCTCTCTGTAGTCTCTCTGTAGTGTCTCTGTATCTCTCTGTAGTGTCTCTGTAGTGTCTCTGTAGTGTCTCTGTATCTCTCTGTAGTGTCTCTGTAGTGTCTCTGTAGTGTCTCTGTAGTCTCTCTGTAGTGTCTCTGTAGTGTCTCTGTAGTGTCTCTGTATCTCTCTGTAGTGTCTCTGTATCTCTCTGTAGTGTCTCTGTAGTCTCTCTGTAGTCTCTCTGTAGTGTCTCTGTATCTCTCTGTAGTGTCTCTGTAGTGTCTCTGTAGTCTCTCTGTAGTGTCTCTGTATCTCTCTGTAGTCTCTCTGTAGTGTCTCTGTAGTCTCTCTGTAGTGTCTCTGTAGTCTCTCTGTAGTCTCTCTGTAGTCTCTCTGTAGTGTCTCTGTATATCTCTGTAGTGTCTCTGTAGTGTCTCTGTAGTCTCTCTGTAGTGTCTCTGTATCTCTCTGTAGTGTCTCTGTAGTGTCTCTGTAGTCTCTCTGTAGTCTCTCTGTAGTCTCTCTGTAGTGTCTCTGTAGTCTCTCTGTAGTCTCTCTGTAGTCTCTCTGTAGTCTCTCTGTAGTGTCTCTGTATCTCTCTGTAGTGTCTCTGTAGTCTCTCTGTAGTCTCTCTGTAGTGTCTCTGTATCTCTCTGTAGTGTCTCTGTAGTGTCTCTGTAGTCTCTCTGTAGTCTCTCTGTAGTGTCTCTATAGTCTCTCTGTAGTCTCTCTGTAGTCTCTCTGTAGTCTCTCTGTAGTGTCTCTGTAGTGTCTCTGTAGTCTCTCTGTAGTGTCTCTGTATCTCTCTGTAGTCTCTCTGTAGTCTCTCTGTAGTGTCTCTGTAGTGTCTCTGTATCTCTCTGTAGTGTCTCTGTAGTGTCTCTGTAGTGTCTCTGTAGGCTCTCTGTAATGTCTCTGTAGTGTCTCTGTAGTTTCTCTGTAGTCTCTCTGTAGTCTCTCTGTAGTCTCTCTGTAGTCTCTCTGTAGTGTCTCTGTAGTCTCTCTGTAGTCTCTCTGTAGTCTCTCTGTAGTCTCTCTGTAGTCTCTCTGTAGTCTCTCTGTATCTCTCTGTAGTGTCTCTGTATCTCTCTGTAGTGTCTCTGTAGTGTCTCTGTAGTGTATCTGTATCTCTCTGTAGTGTCTCTGTATCTCTCTGTAGTGTCTCTGTATCTCTCTGTAGTGTCTCTGTAGTCTCTCTGTAGTGTCTCTGTACCTCTCTGTAGTCTCTCTGTAGTGTCTCTGTAGTCTCTCTGTATCTCTCTGTAGTTTCTCTGTAGTCTCTCTGTAGTGTCTCTGTAGTCTCTCTGTAGTGTCTCTGTATCTCTCTGTAGTCTCTCTGTATCTCTCTGTAGTGTCTCTGTATCTCTCTGTAGTGTCTCTGTATCTCTCTGTAGTGTCTCTGTAGTCTCTCTGTAGTGTCTCTGTATCTCTCTGTAGTGTCTCTGTAGTCTCTCTGTAGTCTCTATGTAGTCTCTCTGTAGTGTCTCTGTAGTCTCTCTGTAGTCTCTCTGTAGTCTCTCTGTAGTGTCTCTGTATCTCTCTGTAGTGTCTCTGTAGTCTCTCTGTAGTCTCTCTGTAGTGTCTCTGTATCTCTCTGTAGTGTCTCTGTAGTGTCTCTGTAGTCTCTCTGTAGTCTCTCTGTAGTGTCTCTGTAGTCTCTCTGTAGTCTCTCTGTAGTCTCTCTGTAGTCTCTCTGTAGTGTCTCTGTATCTCTCTGTAGTGTCTCTGTAGTGTCTCTGTAGTCTCTCTGTAGTGTCTCTGTATCTCTCTGTAGTCTCTCTGTAGTCTCTCTGTAGTCTCTCTGTAGTCTCTCTGTAGTGTCTCTGTATCTCTCTGTAGTGTCTCTGTAGTGTCTCTGTAGTGTCTCTGTATCTCTCTGTAGTGTCTCTGTAGTGTCTCTGTAGTGTCTCTGTAGTCTCTCTGTAGTGTCTCTGTAGTGTTTCTGTAGTGTCTCTGTATCTCTCTGTAGTGTCTCTGTATCTCTCTGTAGTGTCTCTGTATCTCTCTGTAGTGTCTCTGTATCTCTCTGTAGTCTCTCTGTAGTGTCTCTGTATCTCTCTGTAGTGTCTCTGTAGTGTCTCTGTAGTCTCTCTGTAGTCTCTCTGTAGTCTCTCTGTAGTCTCTCTGTAGTCTCTCTGTAGTGTCTCTGTAGTCTCTCTGTAGTGTCTCTGTATCTCTCTGTAGTGTCTCTGTAGTGTCTCTGTAGTGTATCTGTATCTCTCTGTAGTGTCTCTGTATCTCTCTGTAGTGTCTCTGTATCTCTCTGTAGTGTCTCTGTAGTCTCTCTGTAGTGTCTCTGTATCTCTCTGTAGTCTCTCTGTAGTGTCTCTGTAGTCTCTCTGTATCTCTCTGTAGTCTCTCTGTAGTCTCTCTGTAGTGTCTCTGTAGTCTCTCTGTAGTGTCTCTGTATCTCTCTGTAGTCTCTCTGTATCTCTCTGTAGTGTCTCTGTATCTCTCTGTAGTCTCTCTGTAGTCTCTCTGTAGTCTCTCTGTAGTGTCTCTGTATCTCTATGTAGTCTCTCTGTAGTCTCTCTGTAGTGTATCTGTATCTCTCTGTAGTGTCTCTGTAGTCTCTCTGTAGTCTCTCTGTAGTGTCTCTGTAGTCTCTCTGTAGTCTCTCTGTAGTCTCTCTGTAGTCTCTCTGTATCTCTCTGTAGTGTCTCTGTAGTCTCTCTGTAGTCTCTCTGTAGTGTCTCTGTAGTCTCTCTGTATCTCTCTGTAGTCTCTCTGTAGTGTCTCTGTATCTCTCTGTAGTGTCTCTGTAGTGTCTCTGTATCTCTCTGTAGTCTCTCTGTAGTGTCTCTGTAGTCTCTCTGTAGTGTCTCTGTAGTGTCTCTGTATCTCTGTAGTCTCTCTGTAGTCTCTCTGTAGTGTCTCTGTATCTCTGTAGTCTCTCTGTAGTCTCTCTGTAGTCTCTCTGTAGTGTCTCTGTAGTGTCTCTGTATCTCTCTGTAGTCTCTCTGTAGTCTCTCTGTAGTGTCTCTGTATCTCTCTGTAGTCTCTCTGTAGTCTCTCTGTAGTCTCTCTGTAGTCTCTCTGTAGTGTCTCTGTATCTCTCTGTAGTCTCTCTGTAGTGTCTCTGTATCTCTCTGTAGTGTCTCTGTAGTCTCTCTGTAGTGTCTCTGTAGTCTCTCTGTAGTCTCTCTGTAGTCTCTCTGTAGTCTCTCTGTAGTCTCTCTGTAGTGTCTCTGTATCTCTCTGTAGTGTCTCTGTAGTCTCTCTGTAGTCTCTCTGTATCTCTCTGTAGTGTCTCTGTAGTCTCTCTGTATCTCTCTGTAGTGTCTCTGTATCTCTCTGTAGTGTATCTGTAGTGTCTCTGTAGTCTCTCTGTATCTCTCTGTAGTGTCTCTGTATCTCTCTGTAGTGTCTCTGTATCTCTCTGTAGTGTCTCTGTAGTCTCTCTGTATCTCTCTGTAGTGTCTCTGTATCTCTCTGTAGTCTAGGGTCAGCAGTAGGGTCAGCTCTAGGGTCAGCTCTAGGGTCAGCTCTAGGGTCAGCTGTAGGGTCAGCTGTAGGGTCAGCTGTAGGGTCAGCAGTAGGGTCAGCTCTAGGGTCAGCTGTAGGGTCAGCAGTAGGGTCAGCTGTAGGGTCAGCTGTAGGGTCAGTTCTAGGGTCAGCTCTAGGGTCAGTTCTAAAGTCAGCTCTAGGGTCAGCTGTAGGGTCAGCTCTAGGGTCAGTTCTAAGGTCAGTTCTAAAGTCAGCTCTAGGGTCAGCTGTAGGGTCAGCTCTAGGGTCAGCTCTAGGGGAAGCTACACAACCAGCTGGCCACACCCTATACGTGATACTTGGACTATAGACGGTATGAGTCAGCCCTACCTTTTCAGTCCGTCCTCCCTCTCTCTCTCTGGCAGCGCCAGCCCAGACCCCCATCCCTCTCCCAGGGACAACAGGCCCAGCCTCCCCCCTCCCTCTCCCAGGGACAACAGGCCCAGACTCCCCTCCCTCTCTCAGGGACAACAGGCCCAGACTCCCCCCTTCCTCTCCCAGGGACAACAGGCCCAGACTCCCCTCCCTCTCCCAGGGACAACAGGCCCAGTCTCCCCTCCCTCTCCCAGGGACAACAGGCCCAGCCTCCCCCTCCCTCTCCCAGGGACAACAGGCCCAGCCTCCCCCTCCCTCTCCCAGGGACAACAGGCCCAGCCTCCCCCTCCCTCTCCCAGGGACAACAGGCCCAGACTCCCCCCTCCCTCTCCCAGGGACAACAGGCCCAGCCTCCCCCTCCCTCTCCCAGGGACAACAGGCCCAGACTCCCCTCCCTCTCCCAGGGACAACAGGCCCGGACTCCCCTCCCTCTCCCAGGGACAACAGGCCCAGCCTCCCCCTCCCTCTCCCAGGGACAACAGGCCCAGCCTCCCCCTCCCTCTCCCAGGGACAACAGACCCAGGCTCCCCTCCCTCTCCCAGGGACAACAGGCCCAGCCTCCCCCTCCCTCTCCCAGGGACAACAGGCCCAGCCTCCCCCTCCCTCTCCCAGGGACAACAGGCCCAGCCTCCCCTCCCTCTCCCAGGGACAACAGGCCCAGCCTCCCCCCTCCCTCTCCCAGGGACAACAGACCCAGGCTCCCCTCCCTCTCCCAGGGACAACAGGCTCAGCCTCCCCATCCCTCTCCCAGGGACAACAGGCTCAGCCTCCCCATCCCTCTCCCAGGGACAACAGGCCCAGACTCCCCCCTCCCTCTCCCAGGGACAACAGGCCCAGACTCCCCCCTCCCTCTCCCAGGGACAACAGGCCCAGACTCCCCCCTCCCTCTCCCAGGGACAACAGGCCCAGACTCCCCCCTCCCTCTCCCAGGGACAACAGGCCCAGGCTCCCCCTCCCTCTCCCAGGGACAACAGGCCTGCTGTGACAGTGGTCATGACTCCAAACACCTCTCTGCAGGAAGGGAGAAACCACACGGAACCAGAGTTTTCACTTAACTCTCAACTCGATATAGTCGTGAGAAGATCTGGGCTCGAATCTATCACTCATCTGAGTTTCCTACTTCTGACGAAGAAACGCTGACTAGGTCCCCTCGACGCTCTCAGTTATTATCATCATCATCATCATCATCATCATCAGAGAGACATAACTGATCCCGGACCAGCGCTCCCACTCAGAGAGAGGGCTTTGATAAATAGCAGCCCCGATCTGTGCTGCGAAGGGGTAACAGTTAAACGCTCTGTTCCTGTGCGAGCGTGGCCAAGGTAAGCACAGCGGTCCAGGAAAAGGAGGGGGCGACTGGGGAATACAGTGGAGAGGTTTCACTCACAAGATCTGGATCACATGATGACGGGTCTGAATCATAAGGTGTTGGGCTTTCAGCCGGTATTGAGCTTCACTGTAATTGTCCTGACCTCTATCTACCCGGAGAGAACAGATGCTCCGCTCGCTGTTGCTGCAACAGTAACGCTGTTGTACTGAAACGTCAGCGGTAGAGGAGGTTGAGTCTGACTGTGTTTTACTGCAACAGTAACGCTGTTGTACTGAAACGTCAGCGGTAGAGGAGGTTGAGTCTGACTGTCTTTTACTGCAACAGTAACGCTGTTGTACTGAAACGTCAGCGGTAGAGGAGGTAGAGTCTGACTGTACGTTGCTGCTCAGTGTGTATTGCTTTATCACAACATTATCTCATCAGTAAACATAAGTAAAGTACTAATCAACCACAGGAAAAGAAACGTACATAATGTACTTTACGTTAGAGCCATAAGTAATATATTGACTTATTATATAAGAAATATGTTTACATTTCGTATCGGCGAAAGTCCAAACACAAACAGCGCAACTTACCTACCCTGATACAAACACAGCAAAACTATGATGATGGTTTGTTTTAACGTTTAACGGTTATGGTTAAGATAGAAAGTTAGGGTTATGAGGGTTACATTTAGTCATTTAGCTGACGCTTTTATCCAAAGCAACTTACAAGTTCTGCACGACAAGTCATCAGGAAGGGCACAGCACAATCAGCTGAGTAACAATGTTCATCAAAGTGTTGAGTGCTACAGTGTAGGTTAGTATATTAGTACATATGTCCTAAGTGCATGACAGTAAGGTTAGTTAGGGTTAGATTTTTTATTTATTTTATTACTTTTCAGATAATGGTTGAAGAAGTGCGTCTTTAGTCAACAGCGAAAGATTGGACGGGTTTCGGCTGTCCTAACTGTGGTGGGCAGTTCATTCCACCATTGTGGGTCAAGGACTGAGAAAATGCGGCTTCTCCTTGATGACCCTCCCGGGGCTTGGATAGGAGTGGGTCTGAGGCGGCCAGAAGATGCAGAGCGTAGGGGTCTTGAGGGTGTGTAGTTAGAGACCATTGACCGGATATATATAGTATCTACAGTTATGGGGCGACAGTGGCTCAGGAGGTAGAGCAGTCGTCTCCCGGGCAGCGTGTCAAAGTGTCCTTAAGCAAGACACTTAACCCCCAATTGCTCCCGATGAGCAGGGTGGCACCTTGCATGGTCGCCTCCGCCGTCGGTGAGTGAATGTGTGAGTGAATGGGTAAAATGTGAGGAACAAATTGTAAAGTGCTTTGGATAAAAGCACTATATAAATGCACCATTTACCATTTATGTAAAAATTATTATATGCAGGTATAGATAGATATAGATAGCAGTTGCAGGTAATCACACAATGGTTAAAAATCACACACTTAAATATTCCAAGGGCAGAGAGAACCTCCAACTTCAGGGAGTGAGTTGGAGGACATTCCAAGAGTTAGAGGCATCAGGAAAATGCTGATGTCCCTAGATCAGAACACACTGGAGGAACCCTAAGAACCATCCAGTCATTAGATCAGAACACACTGGAGGAACCCTAAGAACCATCCAGTCATTAGATCAGAACACACTGGAGGAACCCTAAGAACCATCCAGTCATTAGATCAGAACACACTGGAGGAACCCTAAGAACCATCCAGTCATTAGATCAGAACACACTGAACCCTAAGAACCATCCAGTCATTAGATCAGAACACACTGGAGGAACCCTAAGAACCATCCAGTCATTAGATCAGAACATACTGAACCCTAAGATCCATCCAGTCATTAGATCAGAACACACTGGAGGAACCCTAAGAACCATCCAGTCATTAGATCGAGTTAAATAGGTTCCAATTATTTCATCCTAACACTGAAATGATATACAAAGGTTGCTTAGCGATAAGGGCTTTAAAAGTAAACTGCAAGAGAAGGTCAACCCAGGCCTGCCGTGCCTGACACCACGAGCATCATATCTGTCACCAGTAATAAATGTAAGGTAATGAGTCCAGAGGTTTAAGAGTCGATGCCGCAGCCTATAAATCACATCACCACAGGCCAAAACTGTTAAGAAGACTTGATTCAGTGATTCCTTCTCTACTAATCAGAGGAAAACTGGATCTGCGCAGGAAACCAATTTGCTGTTTGGAGGCAAGATTATCGACATGGAACTTAATGTGAGTTTCTCGTCGAGCCACAGGCCAAGATATTTATACTGAGTGACTCTCTCTATACAAGAGCCACTGACAGTAGATACCTGCAACCAGCAGCTCTCTGCAGGGCTGCACTTATCACCCACTGGGCTGGCTGTGGTCCATATCTACCGTGGTGTGCGTTCAGTTGACATATCCTGAACATAACTCATAAAACATAATGGTGCCGCCACCAGGAAACCGTCCAGGCGGAGGTGTTTTGATTGTGTGAAAATTGACATTTCAGATGAGATGAGAATCAGGGCCACTAACACAACAGTGTGGCGAGCCGGGGGGCCGGCGGGCCGGCGCTGACCTCAGAGAATCACTTCCTGGAGTCGCCTTTCCCCTCAGAGTCACTCGCTAGCGGGGAAGGGGGGTAAAAGGGGAAGGGGGGTAAAAGGGGAAGAGGGGTAAACAGGGAAGGGGGTAAACAGGGAAGGGGGTAAACAGGGAAGGGGGGTAACCCCCTTTGATAAGATAATTATCAAAGACTCCAGCCACCCAAACAACTGCCTCTTTGAACTGCTGCGGTCAGGCAAGCGATACCGGAGTCTCATGGCCAGTACAGAGAGACTAAGAAGAAGCTTCTATCCTCAGGCCATCAGGATGCTCAACGAACAATAACACTATGTAACAACCATCAAATGCACGCACAGCACACACATCCACACGCACACACTCACTTTAAACAAACAACTCACTGCAGCACCCACTTTACCCACTTTAGAACACCTAAACACACTTTATATTTATTGGTAAAGAATTTGCACTACAACCCATACCTCATTACACCTTACTGTAAATTGTGCCTAAATTGTACCTCATTCCATTTCTGCTTTGCACTGTATAGTATATAGTATATTGTATTGTAACTCAGTTACTTCTACTCTGCATTGAACATTGTATATATGTATATACTGAACACTTTGTCCACGTACTTGACTTCTATTTTATACTTGCTATACTTATTTTATACTTATCTATTTTTGTCTAGCACAGTCTCTGGAGCGTAACAGAAAGAAGCATTTTGTATAAAAGTATTCTGTACTTCTGTATGACAACTAATAAAGAAACTAACTTAACCGAGGAAGGGGGGTAACCGGGGAAGGGTGGTCAACGGAGGAGATGTCACTACCAAGGGCATATTTCTGGTTTCAACATTCAACCTTTAGCATCAAACACTTAATTTCCTGCATTCTACTGTACTTTTCTGCACCAATTTGTGACTTTTCTGCATCAATTTATGGTGGAAATGTCTTTATTTATGTAAAGGAAAAGACAACATTCGGGTACCTGCTGACACACATATATATATATATATATATATATATATATATATATATATATATATATATATATATATATATATATATATATATATATATATATATATATATATATATATATATATATAGAATGCAGTAAGGCTCTTGGGCGTTCTGTATTGCTTTCAAATATTTATTCTATAGTTACAGGTAAGAAAAATATATATAAATGTTTTGACCCCCTTATTTTATAAATTGTTTTACCTCTTTTGGGGAGGGGGTTGTCTTTCATATTAACCTCTTAACCTGCGCCCCCAAAAGTGGCCTTTTTAGTTTTCATTTTTGAGGACTGCATAATTCTTTTGCAAACCAAAACAACATATATTTATAGCACATGCATGAGCCTGGTCTCTTTTGAAAGATGACATTCCGAAGTTTCTGATTCCAGAAAGTAAATTCTATTTTAGTTCTAACGTAATAGAGTAACATAGGTATGAACTTGAGTTGTAAAAAAACTTGTTACTCAAGTTTTTCTGTAGTAGTTAGTAGTCCAGAAGTAGTATTTCCCCAGAACGTGGTATGGCTTACAAATCCATATGGACCCATAGCATGAAGCCTTATGTAGTACATGTACAAACTTCATAAAGATCCATTCAGAAATGAGTGATTAGGAGTGATTTTGGTAAACTGTGTACAAAAGAAAAACTCAGTTTTCTCATAGACTTCAATTCATTCGGCTGTTTTTCTCTTCCTGTTTTCGCTCGTTAGTTTTTCACCAGATCCCTGATTCATACATCCCCAGGTGGGGTATCATTGGAAAGCCACACTCATTGGCTACAACCCTCCACAATCATTTCCGAGATCGGATCTAGATTGACGGAACTAGAGTACCAAGAGTCTGGAGTGGTATTTCGCGCAATACCGTCTAGTACTTTGCACAAGCCTCAAATACCGGCATGTAACTCGAAAACCGCTGAATGGATTTTGTCGGATTCTGTCACTATCGACAGGCAACAAATAAGCCTTCAATTCTATATATATATAGTATTACAAAATATGCACACCGAGCCACTAGGGGTCGCCAAAGTGCTGGTGGACAAATCATCCTAAAAACTTCCACTATGCTTAACTATATTTTTGGAGGGGGACAAATTTACCTCTTCTCAATATTGAAGGGGACCCCCCCCCCCCCCCCTAAATGTACTCCGAAGGTCACTACTACCATTGTTTTCTGTAATATCCTCTAACACAGGGGTGTAACACACGCACATAATGTTATAATCTGTCCGCATTCCCATTCAATCTGGTCCCCAGACGCCACTAGTGCCATCTGAGCCGTATCCCAATCTCCTGTTAGGTGGCTGACTGGTGACTGAGCCTTGACTTGACTATATTGGTGTTCCTGGAGGATATAAAGATAATATGGTCTTAATCTGTTCAAAGCTGCATTAAAGGTATACTCTGTAATGTCATCAAACAGTGACAAAAGATGACAATATGGTGAGATCCTGCATCTCAAAGTCTCAACTCTGCATCTCAAAGTCTCAACTCAAAATCTCAAAATCTCAACCTCAAACTCTTAACTCTCTTATCTCATAATAGAGAGTTGAGAGTTTGACGTAGAGACTTTGAGATGGGGAGGTTGACAGTTTCAGATGGAGAGTTGAGACCTTCAGATGGAGAGTTGAGACCTTCAGATGGAGAGTAGAGACCTTCAGATGGAGAGTTGAGACCTTCAGATGGAGAGTTGAGACCTTCAGATGGAGAGGTGGAGACCTTCAGATGGAGAGTTGAGACCTTCAGATGGAGAGACCTTCAGATGGAGAGTTGAGACCTTCAGATGGAGAGGTTGAGACCTTCAGATGGAGAGTTGAGACCTTCAGATGGAGAGGTTGAGAGTTTCAGATGGAGAGTTGAGACCTTCAGATGGAGAGGTTGATACCTTCAGATGGAGAGTTGAGACCTTCAGATGGAGAGTTGAGACCTTCAGATGGAAAGTTGAGACCTTCAGATGGAGAGTTGAGACCTTCAGATGGCGAGTAGAGACCTTCAGATGGAGAGTTGAGACCTTCAGATGGAGAGGTTGAGACCTTCAGATGGAGAGTTGAGACCTTCAGATGGAGAGTTGAGACCATCAGATGGAGAGTAGAGACCTTCAGATGGAGAGTTGAGACCTTCAGATGGAGAGTTGAGACCTTCAGATGGAGAGTTGAGACCTTCAGATGGAGAGTTGAGACCTTCAGATGGAGAGGTGGAGACCTTCAGATGGAGAGTTGAGACCTTCAGATGGAGAGGTTGAGAGTTTCAGATGGAGAGTTGAGACCTTCAGATGGAGAGGTTGAGACCTTCAGATGGAGAGTTGAGACCTTCAGATGGAGAGTTGAGACCTTCAGATGGAGAGTTGAGACCTTCAGATGGAGAGTTGAGACCTTCAGATGGAGAGGTTGAGACCTTCAGATGGAGAGGTGGAGACCTTCAGATGGAGAGGTGGAGACCTTCAGATGGA
>NC_140165.1:253394614-253434614 GCF_963971535.1 Notolepis coatsorum | reverse complement strand
CACACACACACACACACACACACACACACACACACACACACACACACACACACACACACACACACACACACACACACACACACACACACACACACACACACACACACACACACACACACACACACACACACACACACACACACACACACACACACACACACACACACACAACACACACACACACACACACACACACACACACAGGAGCTGTGAATGCAGAACACGGCTCCAGGCCGCAGCAACACGACCACTGGCCACACTACAGATTCCTGCTCCCAGGGTTGGGCCAGGATTTACTTTTATGTTGTTTTCAATGTTAAGAATGAAGAATTATTGGTAATGTGGATATTCTCCACTATATAATTTAAGTATTAATTAATGCTCCCACTTGGAAGTGGCGGATAGGGGTAGGGCATGATAAGCTTAGGCTTCTTCCTACTCCTTTTCGAACAGTATGTATATTTTTAGTTGTTTGCCTTTTTTTATTATTTTTTTTTATTTTAAATGATGTTCGAAATAAAGATTCATTCATTCAAAGATTCCTTCATTCATAATTCACTCAACATATTACAACAAAACTTTATTAACCCTCGAGTCAACCTTTAAAAAAACCACTACCTGTCTCCCTAGTGACCGAAACTGCGATCTCAGTAAAACATATCTTTTTCATGTATTGTTCCAATTTTCTTTCATGAATATCATTTCAGTCCTCACCATACATATTGAATATTTATTCATTTTCAGGATTTTAACCATCTCTTAAATTAGGGTTAGGGTTGGGGTTAGGGGGATAGGGTTAGGGTTAGGGTTGGGGTTGGGGTTAGGGTTAGGGGGTTAGGGTTAGGGTTACATAGGGTTACCCTAACCCTAACCTGTCCAGTTATGCGACTAGGGTGAAAGGTGTGACACTTGTTGTTCACATGCTTAATATTGATTGTTAAAAAAAAAAACATGGATTATTGTAATGTGAGTCCAAGATGTGATACTGAGCTACTTTTTTGGCATATACATCAAATCTAGCCAACGCTATCCACAAACACACGTGAAAAAAGGGCTTTTTGACCAGAACTGCGACAAAGGTGACTCGAGGGTTAAGAAAACAAAAACATTCATTCATTCATAATTCACTCAACATATTATTTACAACAAAACTTTATTAAGGGGCGGCTACATGGCGTAGTGGGCAAAGCGCTCGCCACAAAATCTGGAGATGCTGGGCTCGCCTGTTCGAGCCCAGCGCTCCACATTTGCCTTCAGTTTAGCTGGTCGTCCGTACTAATACACATTGGCCGTATTAGGGGGTGGGAAACTGATGGGTGGGGATCGGGCGTTGTGGACAGCGACTCCTACAGGTCGGTTGGTGCGCCTGCGCAGTAGAATCAGGAAGTGTCGGGGGCAGCGTGAGCCTCCCACACGTTACTCCTCGCCACTGAGAGATCGAGCTGCGCAGGTGAAAAGATGCGACTGCTGTTACCTCAAGTACCGGAGGGGACTTGTGCTATGTATGACTTACAGATGAAGCTTTTAGTTTTCATGGGCGCTTTGCCGCGACGCGCGCACAGTGATATCACGTCGTTGAAATGAATTAGGAACCCAGGCTGCTGTTCTATTTTATGCCGCCAGGAGGCGCAAAGTCATTAGACGGACGCTACAACGTCCTACACAGTATACTGTATAACGATCTGTATATGTTTTGTTGTCTAAAATAAATACCATACCATATGTCTAAAGCAATGTTGCTGAATAAAATAATTAACCAGTTAAAACCTGTCGAATGGAGCAGTCAAAGGGATATATAATGGATATATTTTGTCTAGTACTGTGGTGTAATGGTTTATGCCCATTCCTTTCAAGCCGACGCCCGGGGTTTGAATCCCAGCGTGTCTAATATATATATTTTTTTTATTTATAAAATGAAATTGCCCGCAACGATGTGCATAATACAATAGTAATAATATATAATAAGAATCCAACCAATAGAACTTCACTTGACTTGAAAAGACTTGATACCTCCCCCCATGCCCAACGATTAAAAATTAACGTTATTAAATGTATATATATATATTAATTCATTTAGCGCGAATCCACACTTCATTTCCCAGATCCACTTTGAAACAACCAATCACGTTGCACGATAGCACGAGCGATCCACAGTCAGGAAGTAATGTTACAGCTGAGTTCACTCATTCAGAACGGCAAAATGTAAAATGCTACCCAGGATTGTTGCGTTTCGTTATAAAAACTATGCGGTGATAAACAAAAAACGAATCGCAGTATGCAAAACGTGCGGTTCGAGGATCACAGATGGAGATTCAACGTCCAACTTCGTTCGACACTTGAACTAAGAAGGTGCACAAAGATCGGTAAGTGAATGAACGAATGAATGAAAACTTTATTTAACAGATTGCAGAATGGGTACAATACAGTACAGCTCAATATACACAATTGTTAAGGGGATGCAGACCAGAGAAAGACTTTCGTCTTGTTTACATCAGGGTCCCCCATAGTAACTTGGCTTGCTACAGTAGCTACAGTTAAATCAATGTTATATATGAGAGTATATAACGTTATCATATACTCTCTTTTTTAGACTCTTTTTGTATCACAAACAGTACTGTATTTGTAAATCTGGTATGTCATAAATGTATAGATGTAGCAGTACTGTATCTGTATGTCATGTATGTCATGTTATGATGAATTGAAAATGGGGGACCCTGATGTAAACAAGACGAAAGTGTTTCTCTGGTCTGCATCCCTTTAACAATTGTGTTTATTGAGCTGTACTGTATTGTACCCATTCTGCAATCTGTTAATTTTCTTTCAATCAATCAATCAATCAATCAATCATTACATCCAAGATACACGGCTGCTGTAGTCTTGTCTTATAAAATACATAAACAATCAGCAATGTCTCGCTTGATAAATGGCCAGCAGTAGCCTAATTAATATTAATAAAAGTATTATCATTTTAATAATTGCTAAACGTGTTTAGTCCCTTGTTTGAGAAGAATCTGGGTTGAACATGATTTGTGGAACTCCCTCTGGTGTTGTGGTCGTGGTATTCACTGACCTTTGGGAAGTATTTCGACATGTACATGGGTATCTTAGTGGTGTAGTGTAGAGTATCTTGTAGACCAGGCCCATTGCAAGTTGCTGTACTCTGTCGTCTACTCTAAGCCATCCTAGGTAGTCAAAGTGGGCAGGGGTGAGGTGGGTTCTAGGAGTAAGGTCAAGCAGTAGTCTGACCAGTTTGTTTTGTGATGTTTGTAATTTAGTTTTTAGCACTTTTGAGGTGCTTTGGTACCATGAGGTGCAAGCATAGTCGTAGTACCCTTGAATGAGTGCTCCTGCCAGAGTCTTCAGGGTATTCTTGTTTACCAGAGAGGAGATCCGGTACAAGAATCTTGTTCGTTGGTTGACTTTTTTTTATTACATTGGTTGCCATTTTGTCACAGGAAAGATTTGCCTCTAGGATGGAACCCAGGTAGGTAATTTCATCTTTCCTTGTGACAATATTGTCACCCACTGTAACAGAGAAGCCGTTGGCCTTGCTGAGTTTGTTATTTGATCCAAGAGAGAGAGAGAGAGAACTCGCATGGGGGACCCTGATGTAAACAAGACGAAAGTCTTTCTCTGGTCTGCATCCCCTTAACAATTGTGTGTATTGAGCCGTACTGTATTGTACCCATTCTGCAATCTGTTAATAACGTTTTCATTCATTCATTCAGGAGCAAAGGTCAATGACCAAACACACCCAGACTACATACCATCTGTATTCCCTTCAACATCACAGTCTACACCATCTACGTCAACAAACATCAGTCGCCATGAGCGGCGTGAAGAAAGGAGAGGGATGCAGAGAACCAAGGTCGAGTCAAGCTCCTTGACCGCTTCATCTGTGGACAGCAACGACACCAAATGCAAGATGATGACAGGTGTTACCTGGCCAGTGCTTCAGCACTTGTTTTCTTTCTTGCACACAGAGAAGACAAGGAGCACCATAATCTCACCCATAGATCAGCTATTTATCACCCTTGTCAATTACATACAATTATACATACAATTGTTAAGGGGATGCAAACCAGAGAAAGACTTTCGTCTTGTTTACATCAGGATCCCCCTGTTTACATCAGTAATCATCGGTAACATTTAGAATTGATTTCAAGGTCCTCCTCCTTATATACAAAGTATAAACATTGCGATCATCTACTATTGAAGGTTCCGAGCCACAGTCTAAAGAAAATCAGTGATGCAGCCTTTGCTAACTATGCACCAAAGTTATGGAACACACTACCTATGGACATTAGGGAAGCTAGATCTCTTAATATTTTCAGAAATAAGCTAAAAACGTACCTCTTCACCATAGCCTTCTAATACACCCCGCTGTTGATTGTACTGTAGCACTATTTTACTCTGGCCATTCTATTGCATAATTTTACTATCTATTCTACTATTCTATTATTGCACTGTATTATTGGTGTGCAAACCAGTCAACTTACAAAAAAGAGCCTGTTGGAGGATTTCAACTAGATAAATGCGACAACATTGCAAAATATTTCACTATAATATTTCAAAGTGAAGTAAAAAATATTATAATAATTATTTGATCATGTTAAATAAGTGTGACTGACTGACGACTGTGACTGTACTGTAGCAACACTGACACTCACAGCACACAGCAGGCGCAGCAGGCGTCGGTGTCGGGACACGCATGGTCCAGTGACGGACGGCAGTAGTATAGTACACCAACGGAAATATTAAAGTTACACGTTGACCTATAATTCCGCCAAAGGATAATAAAAAAACCCAACTAATGCTATGTTAAATGCTATGTAAACAGCATTGTTTTCAAGGATTAGAGAGACATTTGTGATTGACCTGTGATACAGTCCACATTACAGTTCTACTTTTGTTTTGATGTGAAAAGTGATGCTGCATAAGAGGACTGCATTTAGCACTGACTGAGAAAGTACATATTACAGTTCTACTTTATAAAATGCTAATTGTAAATATGTTTGGCAATGTTAATTAATAGGAGAAGGTCCACATTACAGTTCTACTTTTGTTTTGATGTGAAAAGTGATGCTGCATAAGATGACTGCACTTAGCACTGACTGAGAAAGTACACATTACAGTTCTACTTTATAAAATGCTAATTGTAAATATGTTTGTCAATGTTAATAATATGAGAGTCCACATTACAGTTCTACTTTTGTTTTGATGTGAACTTAGCACTGACTGAGAAAGTACATATTACAGTTCTACTTTGTTGGACCAAAGCATTGCATGTAATTAGAATACAGGCAAATAAAAGTAATTTAGTTTAAAGTACAATCTTGGCTGTCTTTTTCTCTCAACGCTTCAATAGGTAGATGACTAAATGTAAATGTAAAATCAAATTTTAACAGATTGCAGAATGGGTACAGTACAGTCCAGCTCAATACATACAATTGTTAAGGGGGTGCAGACCTGATAAATACTTTCGTCTTGTTTACATCAGGGTCCCCCAACAATTAGCATTTCAATGGTGTGTGTGGGGGTTGCCAATCCAATGTCACACCTACACAGGCTAGTCACTCTACCCTCCTGTTGGGATGGAGGGAGAGACGAGACAGACTATTTTCAAGTTTAATGTACATTAGATCTCTTGTTTTTGAGACTATTCTATTGGCTTGCCTTAGAGTAGCCTGTTCATACATAGACTGCAGGGATGGGTGACCTTTCACCCCTATGATCTTCCATGCGGTCTGCATCAGACGGACCAGTTTGGACTTTAATTGTACAGACAGGTTACCAAACCAAGCTGTAATACCATATCTGATGAGACTCTCTAATACAGATTGGTAGAAAAGTAACATACATTTTGATGGAAGAAGAAGTAAAAAATTAGAATTATGGTTATGAGATAGAGTCAGAAACAGGAGAAAAGCTAGTATGCAAATTACAGAAATCCCTATACAGTCTAAAGCAGTCAGGCAGAAACTGGAATGCTCTGTTACATGCATATCTCACTGAGAATGGTTTTGAACAAAATCCTGCTGATAACTGCCAATACACAAGGGAAAAACAAAATGAAAAAGTGATTCTAATTGTATTTGTTGATGATTTAATCATTGCTGGTAACAATGAGGAGGTTGTGAAAGGTGTCAAAAGAGGTTTAAAATGAAGGATCTGGGAAAATTAAAACATTTTCTAGGGATTGATTGATTGATTGATTGAAAACTTTATTAACAGATTGCAGAATGGGTGTTACGACCCTGGCTCATGGGTACGCAACCTATGTGTAATCACCACCAAAACCCTGTGCTCTAACTCAAAAATGCTACTAAAACAAGGAACTACTAATATAACTATAAACTAATGTACTGGTAACCCAACGGACAAGGACTGTAAGAACCTGACAGCTCTTTCACTAGGCACAGACAGTGCATGTGTGTTACTGGGTCTGCCTTTGAAGCTCCCCAGCAGGTAACCAATCAGCACTAATTGGCTAATTGGCAGCCCTCACGTGCATGCCTTGGTGACACAGGAGTGACCAGCCTCTAGTACGTAACACCTCCCCCACCAAACTGGTTGCCCAAGAGGCAACCACTACACAACAACCCATAAACAAAACAAAAACAACTGTGACCCCTTAGGTGTCAGGGCCTCTACCACAACAGCGATAACGGGTACCACAAACACCGGTACTATGATCTTGAGAGGGCATCTGCTAGCACGTTGTCCCTCCCACGAATGTGGCGAATATCCAAGTTATACGCCTGGAGGAACAAACTCCACCGCATCAAACGATGGTTCGAATTCACCATGCTGCGAAGAAAAACCAAAGGGTTATGGTCTGTATACACAACAAGGGGTAAACTGGAGGATCCAACATAAACATAAAAATGGTTCAAGGCAAGAACCGGGTCGGCCCCTGTCGAACACGACCACCGATACCGATCTGTCAGAATTATACTGCAAACCAAAATCAACCTGAGAACTGCGCTTAACAGAACAGAACACAGCACAACAAAACCATAAATCACTGATACCACCACCGCACCCATATCCATCCCACCTGGCACTGGCAGTTCAGGATACTGCACACCGTGAACATCCAGAGTAGGCTGTACCGCCTGAGGTACAGCCCCAGTGTACCGGGAACCTGGCCGTACGACAGTCACAATAACGTCTGGAACACCATCTAAAATGGCGTCACCCAAAATAACTTTGTCCTGATCAAAATCAAAATGGCTGCCACTCAACAGACCAGGTCGCGAAGGCGGCTCCTGCTCCACAGGACACAGGTAACTAGGTTGACCATCACACCTAGTGCATGGCAGAGAATCAGTGTGGACATGTGGATCAATGTCAGAACCATCAACTGACATACTGGGACCATCCCTGCCCACAAGTGAAACATTAGGGACAATAGAGCTATTGTGGGAAGGCTGGCAGCCTAAATCAAGCTTAGTAGCCCCTCCAACTAGAACGGTGTCATATAAAAAAACAGCACCTCTCATAGCATCCTTCCCACACTCCTCCTCCAATTCGTTCGTGGCCTCAGCCACCGTACAGGCTGGGAAGACCTTGAGACACTGCGCTGCCATATCATCTCCTGTCACATGCTTCTCCGGCACGCCTGACAACTCTGGTTTCACCACCGGGCCTAACACAAAACCACAATCAAGAGAATCATTATGCAGAGGTACATCCACAACAACATCACTTCTGTCCTTTGACATTTCTCGTGCCACAGCACACACAGGAAACACTCCTGGATGTTTCTGTGCCAGCTCATTAGAGACCTCAGAAACCACAGGAATGGGAGTTACAACCGGAGTAGCCAACACTTTGTCACCAGCCAAATCATTCCCTAGAATGAAGGACACCCCCTTTATGGGAATGTGAGAACATACCCCCACAACAACATTGCCTGATACTAAGGGAGAATTGAGCGTGACCTCATGCAAAGGTGCATCCACAAACCCACCCCCAAAGCCCCGAACAACGACATCGGAATGCAAAGAAGAGTTTTCTGAAAACGGCAAAACCCCCTCCAGAATGAGGGACTGAAAAGCACCGGTATCTCTCCAAATTGTTATAGCCTGTTTGGACTCTAGTGCATTAGTCAGGGAAACAAATCCATTCATCATAAACCTCGGGGAACCCTCGAGCTCTTTGTCCACACGTTTGATACCTTCCCCATCCCCATCTAACGTTGGCATAGGCGTCCTGCATATGGTTTCTACCAGAGCCACGGTTCTGACATTTTTCTGCTCAAGCACCGGGCATCCAGCAACGATATGACCAGGTTCCTTACAGTAAAAACAGATAATCCCTTCTGGGAATGCACCAGCAGAACCACCCCGCCTAGGAGGTGAAGTTAAATGACCAGCAGACAACGGTTTTGGGAAACGGACCCCCTGAACAGGACGCCTATCCCCGGACTCAACACGGTAGTCCTCCAAAAACACGGACTTGTGTGTCAACACAAACTCATCGGCGAAGACAGCGGCGTCGCTTATCTTCGATACCCCACGCTCATTTAGATGTGTGGAAACGGTATCAGGAACACATCTTTTAAATTCCTCTAGGAGAATCAACTGCCTAAGCTGCTCTCTTGACTCTGCCTTCTGAGAAGTGCACCACCTGTCAAACAGGTTCTCCTTCTCCCTTCCAAACTCAACATAAGACCGCCCCTCGGACCTACGATAACCTCTAAAACGCTGACGATAGGCCTCAGGGACCAACTCATAAGCCCTCAAAGTGGAAGCTTTAACCAGCTCATAATCAGCGCTTTGTTCAAGGGACAGAGCAGTGTAGGCTTCTTGTGCCCTACCAACCAAAACACATTGCAGCAGCAGTGTCCAGGCGGTATCAGGCCACTTCAATGTGGTTGCCACCTGTTCGAAAAGGGGAAAATATCTTTCCACGTCTTTCTCAAAAAATGGTGGCACCATCCTAATATTCCTGCCTACATCAAACCCGGAACGTGACTCTGGATGCAGAACACCCGCCTGTAAGGCAGCATGCTTATACTCAAGCTCCTTCTGCGCACGCTCGTGCTCCAGCAACATTTGTCTCTCCTTAAACTCACGCTCCTCTTTCCTCTCTCTCTCCTTAAGCTCACGCTCCTCTTTCCTCTCCTCACGCTCTCGCTCTAGCTGCCTTTCTTTAAACTCCAACTCCCTAATCCTCCACTCACCCTCTACACCAGGTAATAGCGGAGACACGTCAGACAAAGGAGGCTCCTCCACCCTCTCCTCAAGCACCTGTTCCCTAATGAGCAAAACCCTCAAAGCACCCAAGGCAGATGGTTTCAAACGTTTCTCACTGGGAGTAAGCTCGACCTTGTAGTGCACAGCAAGCTCGAGCAGTTGTTCTTTGGAAAATTTGTCTAATAAGTCATGAGACGGGCGATCAACAAAGTCCCTGATGGAAGCCATTGTCACTGAACTAGACACCCCAAGCTACACACCCAACCTCACAGACACGAAGAACCACTAACGAACCACGAAGACCCCCCCAACGAACCACTGAAGAACAACGAAGAACCACTGAAGAACCATGAATAATGCTAATTGCCAACAATAACAACCAGAAGGGAACGCGGTGGAAATGTGAGCTCTACGGAGCGCACCTTTCCAGGTTGCACAAACAAACAAACAAACAAAAAAAAAAAACACACCCACCCTAAATAGACGTGTCATACACGCAGGGTGTTAGGTGCTACCAGGTATGCTCACCAAACACTTAAACAAACAAAATAAATCCAACAAAATATTCCAAACAGGTGCGCCTTCTAACCTGATGTGACCACATATGCTTCTACGTCTAAACTGCAGAAAACCCCGGCCTACCACATGTCTACCCTAAGACACACTAAATCAAGCCCTACCACACTACCTGTGTTTCCTGGCCGCCCTAACCTACCTACCCTTAAACTAATGCCCTGTAGACCTAACTTTCTTCAACCACACCTGCTACCAGTCAAAGATCATATACAATCATTTCATTGACCGCCCCAGGAGTACGCGGTGCACCGGACGCTAACCAACAACCAGAAAATAATATCCCTATCTACATGTGGTGCCTACTAAACTATATATTTTAACAGCATAAGTAGTCACATCAAATTACAAACAAATACGGCATACTCACCTGTTTGATGAAAATGGCTCAGCCCCCACGTTACACCATGTGTAACGAACACCACCCAAACCATAATATGATGACACCCCGTGCAACACAAAAAAAAAACACCAAACAAAGTTCTAGGGGTAAAAGATCCCGGACGAGCCCCCAACTGTTACGACCCTGGCTCATGGGTACGCAACCTATGTGTAATCACCACCAAAACCCTGTGCTCTAACTCAAAAATGCTACTAAAACAAGGAACTACTAATATAACTATAAACTAATGTACTGGTAACCCAACGGACAAGGACTGTAAGAACCTGACAGCTCTTTCACTAGGCACAGACAGTGCATGTGTGTTACTGGGTCTGCCTTTGAAGCTCCCCAGCAGGTAACCAATCAGCACTAATTGGCTAATTGGCAGCCCTCACGTGCATGCCTTGGTGACACAGGAGTGACCAGCCTCTAGTACGTAACAATGGGTACAATACAGTACAGCTCAATACACACAATTGTTAAGGGGATGCAGACCAGAGAAAGACTTTCGTCTTGTTTACATCAGGGTACCCCATTTTCAATTCATCAGGACATATATGACATACATGACATACAGATAGTCAGTACTGCTACATCTATACATTTATGACATACCAGATTTGCAAATACAGTACTGTTTGTGATACAGAAGGAGTCAAGAAAAGGGAGTATATACATTTGACGTAGAAACTGTACATTGGAGGAGGTTGGGTGGGGGGGTTGGGTACTGGGTAATTTACATTGGAGGTGGTTGGGGGGGGGGCACACTGTATAAACAAGCAAAACTGTACATTGAGGGGGGGGAGGAGACACTGTACAAACAAACAAAATTGTACATTGGACTATTGACAAAACCATACTAGGTAAATGACTGTACATTGGAGGGGGTTGGGTTAGGATATTTACAGGGGCCAGTGTTGAATTGCAGTCTCCCGTAGGTGTCCCTTGGGAGAGGTTTTGAAAGTGGGTAGTGATCCACATTCCTTTACAGCTTTGGGTAGGGCGTTCCACATTGATGTGGCATAATTGCGAAACGTGTTTAGTCCCTTATTTGAGCCGAATCTGGGTTTAACATGATTTGTGGAGCTCCCTCTGGTGTTGTGATCGTGGTATTCACTGACATTTGGGAAGTATTTTGACATGTACATGGGTACCTTGGTCGTGTAGTGTATCTTGTAGACCAGGCCCATTGCAAGTTGCTGTACTCTGTCGTCTACTCTAAGCCATCCTAGGTTGTCAAAGTGGGCAGGGGTGAGGTGGGTTATAGGAGTAAGGTCAAGCAGTAGTCTGACCAGTTTGTTTTGAGATGTTTGTAATTTTGTTTTTAGCGCCTTTGAGGTGCTTTGGTACCATGAGGTGCAAGCATAGTCGGATAGATTTTAACCAGTCAGAGGGTCAAGTCACAATGTCACAACAGAGGTATGTGAACAAAATCCTCTCCAGATTTGGAATGCAAGAGTGTAGGTCCAGAGAGACCCCATGTGAATCAAAACTTGAATACACAGAAAATGCAGAAAAATTTGGAGACCCGAGGATGTATAGAGGCAGTGGGAAGTTTGATCTATTTGGCTACATGCACTAGACCAGATTTAAGTTTTGTAGTCAGTAAACTTTCCCAGCATCTTTCTGAACCAAGTGAAGAGCATTGGAACACTGTAAAACATGTGTTCAGGTATCTTAAGGGTACAACAGACCGTGGCTTATGTTTTAAAAAGAATGATACAGGTGAACTAGGCCTAATAGTCCACAGTGATGCTGACTGGGCATCAGACGTTGTAGACAGACGTAGTACCACAGGGTACTGTGCCAGTCTAAGTGAGAGAAGCTCTCTCATTTCATGGAAGAGTAGAAGACAACCAACAGTTGCACTTTCTACCTGCGAGGCAGGATACATGGCCTTAGCATCAGCCATACAGGAGTGTATGTATTTGCAACAGCTACTCAAGGGTATTGATGGATGTCAGTATGCACAAACCAAGGTTTATGATGATAACCAAGGAGCTATTGCACTAGCCAGGAATCCTGTAAACAGGCAAAGATGTAAACATATTGATATAAAATATCACTTCATAAGAGAAACTGTGAATAGTGGGAGGATATGTTTGGAATATTGTCCTATACTGACAACATGATTGCTGATGTGATGACAAGCTACAACTGAAGAAGTTTGCTCAGTATTTGTTTGGCACTTAGTTAGAGTGAAAGAAAAGCATGGATGTGCCAATATGTTTTTTTTGTTGTTGTTGTTTATTTTGTATTGCAGGCCAAAGAGGGAGAATATATATATATATATTTTTGTTTTGTACCACATTAAGCTAAGTTCGAGTGGGGGTGTTAAATATATTATTATTATGTGCGCCCTTGCTCATTTGTGTTCTACAGAGGGCGATGTAGTAAATCCAGTATGTGACGTCACTGACGTTTCCTTTCCATTCCTGTTCCGGTCTATTATTTGTGAATGATTGTTGTTGATATATATAGCGGCACATTTCGCCGTTCTGAATGAGTGAACTCAGCTGTAACATTACTTACTGACTGTGGATCGCTCGTGCTATCGCGCAACGTGATTGGTTGTTTCAAAGTGGATCTGGGAAATTAAGTGTGGATTCGCGCAAAATGAATTAATATATATATATACATTTAATAACGTAAATTTTTAATCGTTGGGCATGGGGGGAGGTATCAAGTCTTTTCAAGTCAAGTGAAGTTGCGTAGCAACAACAGACAAGAAGTTGACTCAGAATAACTCATGTACAAATACCGATATGCCCTACTTTGTTTACTTGTTTATTGCACAATGTCGCTCTATTGGTTGGATTCTTATTATATATTATTACTATTGTATTATGCACATCGTTGCGGGCAATTTCATTTTATAAATAATAAAAAAAATATATATATTAGACACGCTGGGATTCAAACCCCGGGCGTCGGCTTGAAAGGAATGGGCATAAACCACTAGACCACGGTACTAGACAAAATATATCCATTATATATCCCCTACACAAAATATACACATTGACTGCTAATTCGACAGGTCTTAACGGTTTAATTATTTTATTCAGCAACATTGCGTACACAAACTTATTGTTACCAAAAAGCATTACACTAACGCTTTCTTTTGATGAAATGAATGGACAAGAGAGCCGTACGTCGGCCATCTAATGAAGTTAGATTTGACACGTTTTAATATATACACTTTGACTGCTGAATTGACACGTTTAACTTATTCATTCTTTAATTCAGCAACATTCATTCATGCAGTCTGTAGACATACTGTAGGACGTTGTAGCATCCTATGAATGAAGTCACCAGCTGTAATGGAACTGAATGGAACTCGAGCTTAGTCCAGCGCGGAGCTCCTCCAATGAATGAACAAAAAGCCGGCGCGTCGGGCAGTTGTCACCAGCTGTATGAGAGCGCCCCCGCTGGTCATTGTTAACATTAACCATGCCAAACGGCGTCAAAACGGCCGGCAAACAGCTGCTCCATGACAAATTCTGGCTGGATCTGTAGTCCACATTGCAGCCGGCTTGTGGGAGGCAAGAAACAGCGTTCGTGACAGGGGAGGGTTGAATTGGATGATACGAAATTGGGATGGGAGAAAATATAGAAAATGGGAGAAAAAGTGGATAAAAAAAAATAAAAAATTATTAAGAAAACAAAAATAAGTATTGAATGAGCTCAGACAGCAGCCCGGTCTCGTTTAATATGTAAATAAAGTTCTTATTAACCACAGAAAACAGGTACATATTGTACGTTATGTTATAAGTAATATACTGATGTTTTTATGAATTTCAGAAACACTGTTACCTTAAACTAACCATAACCATAACCCTAACCCTAACCGGGGGGCGGAGCCAGGCGTTCATGGGGTGAGACGTGTTTCACGGGAGCTCCCTATTATCGTGCGGAAAACACTAGTCTTTATTTTATTTTTATTTGAGTGGTCGAGCATCTACTACTTTCGTCGACCTTTTTTCAACTTTTCACGAAGGGAACCAGAGCCATGAACGCTACAGCCGACAAAATGGCACCGAGCCCGTCCTCGCTTTCGCCTGAGATAAGTGAAATTCTCTCGGTCGTGACCAAACTCCATGTGGACTTTGAGGTATGCTTCGCTGATGCACAAATGAAAGCGCAGGCGGAACTTTTTGATACCTTCCATCGGGCAATGTCGGAGGAAATCAGGCTGGCGGTAGGTCCGTTGAGAGAAAAGATGGAGTCGCTACACGCTGCCGCCGCAGCTAACGCTAACGAACTAGCTTTGCTAACGGTTGAGGCCTCTCGACAGGGCGAGAGGGTGGCGGGTCTGGAGTCCTCCCTGCTGGCTAGGCAGGCTGACGTCGCCAAATTACAGTCGGTAATTGGGGAAATGCAGTCCAGGGAGAGACGATACAACATCAGGATTGTCGGTGTACCGGAGGGCAGTGAGGGAGGACGTCTCTCGGAGAACATGCCGGAGCTGCTGCAGAAAATACTGGGGAAAGATGTCCTTCCCGACCCGCCATTATGTGAGTCGGCTTACAGAGCGGGCAAGACCAGTCCTGATGTGAGCAAGGAGCCGAGGCCCATCATTGTCAAGCTAAACAGGCTACAGCAGAGAGAACTCATCATGCGGTCGGCCCGGGCCAGAAGGGGGGATCTGGGTCTCGACAATCACAAAGTGGCCATTTTCGAGGACTTCACACCGGAGGTTCAGGCACAGAGGGGCGAATACAAACTGGTCATGGCCAAGCTATGGAAACTGGGCTTGAGGCCTACGCTATTCGCCCCCGCAAGATTGTCTGTGCTATGTAAGGGCGATGACCGTCGCTCATTTTGGTCATTGGCCAAAGCGGAGGAATATCTCGGGGGGTTGGTCGAGACGGTGGCTTGATAGCTTTGTCAGGTGAGTGGCTTGGCGTTGTGGACCTAAATACATTGTTAGGGCGGACTACTCACAATTGCTTGTTATCAGGCCCAGACAGGCTGCCCATCCGAGCTCTATGGAGGCTAACGAGCTAACTGAACAATGTACATGACAGATTCTAGCGTGCTAGCCGGATTCATCACTAGCTTACGTGCTGGCCTCGGGCTGGCTAGCGGGCTGTGTCTATCGCCCGCGTCGAGACATTCGTGATCCGATGATGTTTACGTATTTTGGTTGCTGTTGCTGTTCAAAGTGACATCGGTTTGCACAATTCAATGGTGATCGGGTCCTTAACTAACTTCTTGTATGCTTTTATTTTTATATCCAGGATGTTTTGAGCTTTGGGCTCCAATAGTAGAAGGTCGGTTGAATATACATATACAATATATGATAACAGTTGGGTCGGGTATAGCTTTGTTTGCACTTTAGCCATAACCCTCTTTTCCTTTTCTCTTATTGTCGCTGTTTTTATGTCATCTGTATGCGCGATTTAAATGTGATCCGATTCTGCCTTAGACTATCTGCTGGTATGCTTTAATTTGATTCTGTTTTGAATTTTCCTTTATCCATTTATGCTATAACGTTGCGACATTGATACGCAGACTCGGAAGTAGATGATCACAGGGTTGATGTTGAGTTATTATATAATAATGGCTATTTTTCCATTATAGTTGTCTCGTGTTAGAGCCAAGGCTCACGGTGGTTTTCGACCGATATCTTTATTGAGATACATTTTTATTTTTATTTGTGTTTATTGGACTAGTGGGGGTTTAATCAGGGGTTTATCTAGAGGGGGGTCGGAGTGGAGAGCATCTTATTGGATCCATGACTCCAGTGGGTGATGAGAGGAAGATGACCATCCTTAGTGGATGGGGCATAGGGAGGGGATTGGAGAGTGGGTATAGGAGGGTTAATAATAGGACGGGTGGGTTAGGGTTTAGAGTAGAAGGAGGGTGGGTTGTAACTGGGGTGGTATTGTTCTGTGTTTTATGTACTGTTGTCTTATATGTGTGTGATTGTTCCTCCTCTGAACTCCTGATATTGACCGTCTGGGCCCGCCTGGATCAGCGCCTCGAGCCTCAGCCTAGCTGCACTGGTATGTTCTCTACGCATTTAGACAAATTCGACCATGGCTAAATTGAATATTTTAATTTGGAACGCTGGGGGTCTTAACGCCCCTCACAAGCGTGCCAGTGTCCTTTGGTTATTGAAGAGAAAAAAGATTGACATTGCTCTCCTTAGTGAGACGCATTTATTGGTAGGTGATGTGTCAAGGCTGGCAAATCGACAATATCATGTTATCTCCTCATCCTCAGCCGATGATAAGACGAAAGGAGTCATCATAGTTACAAGACGTAACCTTGATATCACGTATGGTCGGACACGGAGGGAAGGATTACTATAGCAAAAGTTGAGTTCTCTCATAGGAAGATGGCAATAATAGCATTGTATGCCCCTAACACATTTGATTCAGCGTTCTATAATACAATCACGAAGAATTTGTTGGAACTTACTGGATACGCTCTCATTGTGGGTGGCGATTTTAATGCGTGCTGGGATGCGGAGATGGATAGGTCCGGGTCCTCTGAAACAAGCGACCAACAACGGTCCTCTAAGGCCCTCAGGATGTGGGCCCAGGACACTGGGCTCACAGACCTATGGCGAATATCCAATCCCACCCTCAAGGATTACTCTCACCTGTCAGCCAGACACAAAACCTTCTCTCGAATAGACTATGCATTCGCGTCCCCTAATATGTTTGATAGTTTCGACGTCTCATTGGTTCCCCTGGCTCTCTCGGACCACAAGGGGATTTTCCTTACGGCAACCTTTGGCAGGCTCTCCACGAGAGCTCCCAGATGGCGTTTTAACTCAACCTTGTTAAAGAACGATGATTTCTGTTCTGAGTTCAGGAGTAAACTAGCTGAATTCTTGCAGATCAACGTTGGCACGGTCGAAGACCCTAGGGTCCTGTGGAACGCATTGAAAGGATTTATCAGGGGTCATGTCACACTTTTCACCTCCAATTTGCGAAAATCCTGGTCAAAAAAACTAGAAGGACTGGAAACATTATATGCGGACCTATACGCATCCTTGCAAACTAACTATAGTGAACGACTAAACACACAACGTAAGATAGTCAAGAAAGAAATAAACTCCATACTTAAACAACAGTCTGAGTTCTTGACACATAGGACAAGACAAAATTACTACTTTCACGGCTCCAGGCCTAGCCATCTATTGGCAATGAAAATACGCTCGAATGATCATTTCTCAGATATCCCCTCGATCAAGACGAGACAGGGTACAGTCACTACTGATTCGAAAAAGATCAACGACACTTTTAAAGAGTTTTACTCACAGTTATATAGCTCAGAGGTTAATCCTGACGACTCTAAATTTGAATCGTTCATTGGCGGGCTTGAGATACCCCACATTTCTGAGGAAGAGGCCAAGGAACTGGGGAAACCGATCACTCTTATGGAATTGTGGGAGACAATTGCTGAAATGCAGAGGGGTAAGGCACCAGGCTGGGATGGTATTTCACCCGAGGTGTATTTAGCTTTCTGGGACCAACTGGGTCCATTGATGCTCGATATGATCAATTATGCTATCGAACAAGGGGAGTTCTCAAGAGATGTCAACATGGCGTTGATTTCCTTACTTCTCAAGAAGGACAAAGATCCCAATGATTGTGGTAGCTATAGGCCCTTGAGTCTTCTCGGGGCCGATTTAAAAGTGTTTGCCAAGGTGCTGGCCCGCCGCCTGCAGAGATTTATGACGGTATTGGTACACTGCGATCAAACTGGTGTTATCCCGGGGCGCCTGGCTGCAGATAATCTTAGGAGGCTGTTGCATGTAATCGATAACAGTAAAGACAATACAGCTCCGTCCACAGTTCTGTCTTTGGATGCCATGAAGGCATTTGACAGACTTGAGTGGTCATACCTGTGGAAGGTACTTGAGGTTATGGGTCTTGGAAAGAGTTTTATTCATATGATTAAAGTCCTGTACGCCTCGCCGTCTGCGATGATACTGACAGGCAAAAACTGTTCCACACTCTTTCCAGTCTCCAGATCTTCTAGACAGGGTTGTCCTCTTAGCCCAGGACTGTTCGCGCTTTCCCTCGAACCATTGGCCCAATTTATTAGGCAATCGGAGGACATCGTCGCCATAATGGTCAATAATACTCCACACAAAATTGCTCTCTATGCGGATGACCTGCTGACTTTTATGGATGACCCCTCCCGGTCGCGTGAATATTAAAGGCAACCAACTTGTGTTCAGCTTTTCGTTCAGCGTTTCTCTGATTGGCCACACGGCCAATCAATCAATCCACTAGCACGCGGCATTGCGGCAAGAGAGACAAGAGAGACAAGAGAGACGCGGCGGCAGTCGCGGCAGAGTGCGCGCATGCGCATGAAGCTCCCCCAGGTGCTCTTGAGAGGAGGAGGTCCTTGTGTGTTTGAGAGTGTGTTTGAGAGGTTGCGTTGTTGGTTAACGTTGTTGGTTAATCACTTGTGCGTTTGAGAGTTAATCATATCATAACTAAACTAACTATTTCCTAACTATTTCGCGATGGACCCTGCCGCCAACGTTCAGAGCAATTCGCCCACGGCCACGCCGCCGCCGGCTTTGCACAACGCAGCAGCACAGAGGTAAGCCACGCGCGGTTCCATGTGGTTCCATGTTCCATTGATTAACGCCGCTACCTGCTGTGCAGAGGTACAGTAACAAGGTACAGTAGGTGTAGGTTACATGTTTCATTCCATTACCTGCTGTGCTGTAGGAACGCCGCCGCAGCACAGAGGTAAGCTACGCGCGGTTATACGCTCCATTGATTAACGCCATTACCTGCTACGCTGTATGCAAGCAGAGGTACAGTAAGCGCACATGTACAGTAAGGTACAGTAGGTTACAGGTTACATATTCCATTGATTAACGCCATTACCTGCTGTGCTGTATGCAAGCAGAGGTACAGTAAGTTACAGTAGGTAGGTTAAATGGGGGACCCTGATGTAAACAAGACGAAAGTCTTTCTCTGGTCTGCATCCCCTTAACAATTGTATTGAGATGTACTGTACTGTACCCATTCTGCAATCTGTTAATAAACTTTTCAATCAATCAATCAAACATGTTTCATTGATTAACGCCATTGGCGCCATTACCTGCTGTGCTGTAGGCAAGCAGAGGTACAGTAAGGTACAGTAGGTTACAGGTTACATGTTCCATTGATTAACGCCATTACCTGCTGTACTGTATGCAAGCAGAGGTACAGTAAGGTACAGTAGGTGTAGGTTACATGTTTCATTGATTAACGCCATTACCTGCTGTGCTGTAGGCAAGCAGAGGTACAGTAAGTTACAGTAGGTGTAGGTTACATGTTTCATTGATTAACGCCATTACCTGCTGTACTGTATGCAAGCAGAGGTACAGTAAGGTACAGTAGGTTACAGGTTATATGTTTCATTGATTAACGCCATTACCTGCTGTGCTGTAGGCAAGCAGAGGTACAGTAGGTTACAGTAGGTTACAGGTTACATGTTCCATTGATTAACGCCATTACCTGCTGTACTGTATGCAAGCAGAGGTACAGTAAGGTACAGTAGGTGTAGGTTACATGTTCCATTGATTAACGCCATTACCTGCTGTACTGTATGCAAGCAGAGGTACAGTAAGGTACAGTAGGTGTAGGTTACATGTTTCATTGATTAACGCCATTACCTGCTGTGCTGTAGGCAAGTATAGGTACAGTAAGTTACAGTAGGTTACAGGTTACATGTTCCATTGATTAACGCCATTACCTGCTGTGCTGTAGGCAAGCAGAGGTACAGTAAGGTACAGTAGGTTACAGGTTACATGTTCCATTGATTAACGCCATTACCTGCTGTGCTGTAGGCAAGCAGAGGTACAGTAAGTTACAGTAGGTTACAGGTTACATGTTCCATTGATTAACGCCATTACCTGCTGTGCTGTAGGCAAGCAGAGGTACAGTAAGCGCACATGTGCAGTAAGGTACAGTAGGTTACATGATTGATTGATTAACTACATTACAACGTGCAAGCCAGCGCAGAGGTACAGTAGGTTACATGATTGATTGATTGAAAAGTTTATTAGTACAGGTCAATACATACAATTGTTAATACCTAAATAGCTAGCCTGCTGTTTTTGCATTCATTTGGACTTTAGACGCAGTGATGGTGTTTGTGAGCAGGACACGCCAGTGAGAAACAATATAGAGGACTTCCCACACTTAAAGGTAATCCCTGTCGTTGATTATGATCATTCCTAATCTTTATGTGGGGGTCTTAAATTACTTAAATTACCAGTAGGCTAATTGCATCTCTGCTGTAGGGTTGGCTGCCTGACGCGTTTCCGCTCCATGTGTGCGAGTATGAAGAAGAGGTCGCCCCAATAGGAGACGACCGTGGTTTCATGTCCACACTACACGTGGATGTCCACACTGTGGAACAGGCCAACGAGTGGGTGGAGTTGGTGAATGAGTCATCCGGGGTGACATGGAGAGTGGAGGTTACGCGACCAAGGTTGGGGAGCCGTGTCCTATTCAAGGTAAGAATTGTGTTGTCAAAACGTCTTATGTCATTTGTTAGACTACCATTTGTGCCTTTCAGCCATACGCATAATGATAACCTCAATCAAAATGTTGTGCAGAAAAGTTACAGGTGCCAGCATAAGGTGATCGGGGCGAGACAAGGCAAGCAGACATCCAAAAACACCGGCTGCCGCGCTACCATGGCTGTAACCCTAAAAAATAGAGGAATGACCCGGTGAGTTTGAACTGTACAATACAATACTTATAATTCAATTGTTTTTATGGACATAACAGTTGGGGCCTAGTTTATTGATAGTTGATTTTTATTTATTTTACAGGAGTAAAGACCCGCATATCCCGAATTTCCCAATGCAAGTTCGCATTGTGAATATTCACAACCACAATCTCCATGTCCAAGCGGCCATGCGCTATAGAGATGTTGGACAAAAGGCCATAGACACATTGACAGCGTTGTTCGAGCTTGGCCACACGCCTACCGCTGCTCTGGCTGTGCTGCAGCACGATCTCCAAATTGAACTCAGAGACGCATACGCGACTGCTGCAGGAAACAGAGGGATCTGCCCAGACCTGTCATATGTGCATAGGTAGGCGTTCAGTTATGAACTACAGTACTGCCAAAATATTCATAACCATGAATTGGAATTTTATGCAGTTACAATTTCACCAACTAAATTAGTGTTCTTTGCCAATAATCTTTCAGATTATTCGCAAAGGTGTACAGGGACCAATTTGGCGCCCAGAGTGGCCAGAGTATGGTGGAAGCCCTCGGTCGGCAGGTGGACGAGTACAACGCCAAGTGCCAGGAGGCGTGTGCCGTAATGGGCACCTCTTCTCGAGGGGCCCCATTAGTTGCGCTGTGCTCTCCCTTGATGAGACGAGTGCACCACCAGGTATCTGTATACTGTGATTTTGTCATGGTGTTCCATTCACAGTGGTGCTGAGGTGGCAACTAACTAAGTAACTATGTAACACACTAACTAACACTAACTATGCCTGCCTGCCTGCCTCTGTGTGTGTCTGTCTGTCTGTCTGTCCATCTGTGTTTGTCGGTGTGTCAGCTGAAGCACAGTGGCGAACTCTGCTTCATTGATTCCTCCGGCAACATGGACAGGGAGAACATCCGTGTTTTTTTGTTGCTGACGCACAGCCCTGCCGGTGGCGTACCATTGGGGATCTTCTTCTGCCAGTCTGAGGACGAGGAGACTATTTTTGAAGGGTTACAGCTGCTGAAGAATTTGATTGGAGAGAGGGCCTTTGCTGGCAGGGGAGCAGCAGGGCCACAGGTCTTCATAACAGATGACTGCAAGGCAGAGAGGGGAGCCTTAGGGAGGGCATTCCCACTAGCCACTCTTCTCCTGTGCTCCTTCCATCTGCTACAAGCAGTATGGCGATGGTTGTGGAGCAAGGAGAGTCTGGTGGAGTGCCGAGACAGACAAACTCTGCTCACTCTGGTTCAAGGGATGCTCTACTCCAAGGAGACAGCAGGGGTGGACAGGCTGTACACGGAGGCGATAGAGCACCCTGTTGCTGTCAGGTTAGTGCTTAGACGCGTTTGCTTATGTACACAGACATTCCCACAGCACAGCAGTCTTGCAAATTTGGTGCAAGAAAGTCAGGAGGCTTGTGTCTACCTCTTCATGAGCCTGCTGTCATTACATCCATGTTTGTGCATCTTCTGTGTTTGTTTCCTTATTTGCAGGTATGAAAAGTACCTGAGGTACATTGAGCGCCTCTACAGTCGCAGAGAGTGCTGGGCACTGAGCCACCGGTCCAGCCGCGGTCTCCTCACCCGGGGAAATGACACCAACAATTACGCTGAAGCAGCGATGCGGCTATTTAAAGACAGGATCATGCAGAGGGTTAAAGCCTTCAACCCATGCCAACTGTTTAACCTCCTGACCTCGAGGCTGGATGTCTACTACGAGGCCCGCATTGTTGATGTTGCCCTCGGACACTGGGTCACATACAAGAAGAGGAGATTCCTTCCCCAGGATAGCAACATCACTGCATCTCAGATCCAGCGGGTAATATATGAAATGCATACTTTTAGAGATGACTGACTGCAGTAACCAGTGCAGATTTAGCCACTGTGTAATGTCCTGTATGACTTATGATTTGTATAGCTTGAGGACAACAGGTACGAGGTGAAGGGCTCGGTGATGGGGCCGTACATCGTGGACACGCAGGCGGAGATGTGCTCATGACCGGCAGGACTAACTGGGGCCGTGTGTAAACACCTGGCAGCAGTGGCCAAGTTTTACAGTGTGGAGATGTCGAGCACTTTCCTCCCCACAACTCCGGCGATGAAGGCAGAAATGCTCAAATTAACATCAGGTAAAGCTAATACCTTTCTTTTCACAATAAACCATAATAGACCTTTCCTACACTAAACGCAATGCCGCTTCTTCTTATATTCTGTATACTATAGCAACCGTCTCCGTGCACTACCTGCAACCCCTGAGAATTGCTCAGCCAGCATGCCAGTCATTCCAGGGTAAGTAATTGTCAAGTTATGTGGTTTTTTTTCCCCCCTTTGGTACCAGTGCTGCCCAAACTTGAAAACGGCTTGAACCTCAACAGAGGACGCTGGGACAACTCGACTTCATATTGCAGATTTTAATGATTTTTTGCTCCAACCATATTTGAGTTACTGTGTGGAAGTGTGGGGTAACACGTATGAAAGCAACATAAAGCCATTATTTATATTACAGAAGAGAGCAGTAAGGATAGTTCACAATGTAGATTCAAGAGAACATACCAACGAATTATTTATTAAATCCAGACTATTGAAACTTAAAGAGTTAGCAGAAATACAGACTTTATTAGTTTTGTTTAGAGCAAAATGCAGAGTATTACCAGCAAATATACAGAGGTTGTTGGTTCCCTGTCCAGATGACAGCAGAAGGAAATTAAATTTTAAACACCAATTTGCACGAACAACCTTAAAACAAAGGTGCACCTCAGTTATAGGTATCAAACTATGGAACTCTTTGCAGAACGATGAAGAGTTCCAATAATATATTTCACTTCAAAAGGTTGTGCAAAGAAAAGATACATAGACAGTATAGCACAGTTTAGTATAATATTGCAGTTTAGCGTGTCAGGACGTAGCATAGAGTTGTAGTGTAGGCCAGTATGAGTATAGTAATATAGTATATAGCAGCGTAACATAGAATAATAATATATTAAAATATTGTATAATACTGTACCAATATGGTGTAGAATAAATAGTATGATTTAGTTATATTATAATAAAATAGAAATTAGATAGTATATAGAAGTATAATACATTATATAAGTGTGTGTGTGTGGGGGTGTGTGTGTGTAAATGAATTAACCTAAATATGTAGTTTGACTGATAGATAGACAAAATGGGTTTATTTATGTTGATTTAATTTGGTTGTGTTGATGTTAAATTTTTATTTATTTTTTGCAAAATGGGTATATTCTGTTTGGTTTTACACAATATGTCTATCGGTGTGTTGTACGTGTGTAGGGGCAGGTATATATAAGATTTTTTCTTCTTCCTGTTCCTTTCGGCCATGGTATTTTTTGTGAATTATGTGAATATGTACTGTTGGACTGTGGTGATTCCATGTACGGATAAATAAAATGATGATGATGATGATGAAACTTGAAAACGGCTTGAACCTCAACAGAGGACGCTGGGACAACTCGACTTCATATTGCAGATTTTAATGATTTTTTGCTCCAACACATCATCATTTGTTGTTGAAAACCTTTAAAGAAACACAAAAATTAGCCACTCCAACAAATAACAAGTGCATGCCAAATAATCAAATACATTTAAATTGTAGTATTTTCAGTATATGATTATTTCTTCCCTCCAAACACATTTATATATTCTTTGGCTATTTTATAGACCAAATCAATTTAGTTTGAATTTCAATTTAACCAAATTATATTTTACCAACCTTCCAAATACATTTTACTTTAAATTTAACCAGACCAAATCAATTATGTTCGAATTACATTTAACCAAACAATTGTTACTTGATCACAATGGACCAGATCCAACCCAAAGTAAACAAAACAACTTGCCAAAAGGCATCCCCTCCTATCTAGTTACACAGTACACCCAAACATTCATTAATTGGAATGATTCCCACAAAATTGCCACCAACCCAGCGCACCCAGCCCTCCACAGGTACAATTTATAGTGATTTAAATTCACAATTACACAACTACAAACATACATACCAATGGCGTCTCTGGAGTGATTCTTTCACTTGGTTCCCTCTTTTCTAATTCTAAATGGGCATTCTTCTCCCACTGAAGGAAACTAGTCCTTCCACTGCAAAGAATTTTTTTCCTCTGCCTATTCCACCCCAAGATGGCATTCACACCTGAATTGCATTGCTGCTCATTACCCCCTGCAGCAATCAACTCTCATCCCAGCAGCTCAGGGTTGGCGGCCATCTTGTCACAAATCATACCCCTAGAATGTATTTAGGAAAAATGAACCATTCCCACATTGTATATATATAATATAAATAATTATAATATGAAACAAACATAAATGTAGACATTGTCTCTGACAAGAACAAGTTACAGGTTGAAAAAACCCTCAGCTCGGAACTAGGCAGAATCTGCATATGGCTCGCTGATAACAAACTATCATTACACATGGGCAAAACAGAGTCCATTCTCTTCGGTTCAAATAACAAACTCAGCAAGACCGACGGCTTCTCAGTTACAGTGGGTGACAATATTGTCACAAGGAAAGATGAAATTACCTACCTGGGTTCCATCCTAGAGGCTAATCTCTCCTGTGACAAAATGGCATCCAATGTAATAAAAAAAGTCAACCAACGAACTCGATTCTTGTACCGGATCTCCTCTCTGGTAAACAAGAACACCCTGAAGACTCTGGCAGGAGCACTCATTCAGGGGTACTACGACTATGCTTGCACCTCATGGTACCAAAGCACCTCAAAGGCGCTAAAAACAAAATTACAAACATCTCAAAACAAACTGGTCAGACTACTGCTTGACCTTACTCCTAGAACCCACCTCACCCCTGCCCACTTCGACAACCTAGGATGGCTTAGAGTAGACGACAGAGTACAACAACTTGCAATGGGCCTGGTCTACAAGATACACTACACGACCAAGGTACCCATGTACATGTCAAAATACTTCCCAAAGGTCAGTGAATACCACGATCACAACACCAGAGGGAGCTCCACAAATCATGTTAAACCCAGATTCGGCTCAAATAAGGGACTAAACACGTTTCGCAATTATGCCACATCAATGTGGAACGCCCTACCCAAAGCTGTAAAGGAATGTGGATCACTACCCACTTTCAAAACCTCTCTCAAGGGACACCTACGGGAGACTGCAATTCAACACTGGCCCCTGTAAATATCCTAACCCAACCCCCTCCAATGTACAGTCATTTACCTAGTATGGTTTTGTCAATAGTTCAATGTACAATTGTGCTTGTTTGTACAGTGTCTCCTCCCCCCCCCCCTCAATGTACAGTGTTACTTGTTTATACAGTGTGCCCCCCGCCCCCCCCCCCCCCCCGCCCCCAACCACCTCCAATGTAAATTACCCAGTATGGTTGTCAATATCCCAATGTACCCAACCCCCCCCACCCAACCTCCTCCAATGTACAGTTTCTACGTCAAATGTATATACTCCCTTTTCTTGACTCCTTCTGTATCACAAACAGTACTGTATTTACAAATCTGGTATGTCATAAATGTATAGATGTAGCAGTACTGACTATCTGTATGTCATGTATGTCATATATGTCTATATGAATTGAAAATGGGGGACCCTGATGGAAACAAGACAAACGTCTTTCTCAGGTCTGCATCCCCTTAACAATTGTATGTATTGAGCCGTACTGTATTGTACCCATTCTGCAATCTGTTAAATAAAGTTTTCATTCATTCATTCAGTCTTAACAGTAATACCACCCTTCCTTGCGCGCGTACGCACGCACGCGCACACACACACACACACACACACACACACACACACACACACACACACACACACCATAAGATGTGAGATACTGGCGTTGATATGCGTGTGTCTTTGTGTCAACAGAAGCCACCCCTGGGTCAAGCAGTTCCTTGGACTTCCTGCAACCCCTGCGACTTGCTCAGCCAGCATGCCAGTCATTCCAGGGTAAGTAATACCACCCTTCCTTGCGCGCGTATGTACGCACGCACACGCACACACACACACACCATAAGATGTGAGATACTGGCGTTGATATGCGCGTGTCTTTGTGTCAACAGAAGCCACCCCTGGGTCAAGCAGTAGGCCCATGGAAGAACCAGGTGAGTTATGAACGCATCTGTTTGTGACAGTGTCACTTTCTCTCTCTCTCTCACACACACACACACACACACACACACACACCATAAGATGTGAGATACTGGCGTTGATATGCGCGTGTCTTTGTGTCAACAGAAGCCACCCCTGGGTCAAGCAGTAGGCCCATGGAAGAACCAGGTGAGTTATGAACGCATCCGTTTGTGACAGTGTCACTTTCTCTCTCTCTCACACACACACACACACACACACACACACACACACACACACACACACACACACACACACACACACACCATAAGATGTGAGATACTGGCGTTGATATGCGCGTGTCTTTGTGTCAACAGAAGCCACCCCTGGGTCAAGCAGTAGGCCCATGGAAGAACCAGGTGAGTTATGAACGCATCTGTTTGTGACAGTGTCACTTTCTCTCTCTCTCTCACACACACACACACACACACACACACACACACACACACACACACACACACACACACACACACACACACACACACACACCAAAAGATGTGAGATACTGGCGTTGATATGCGCGTGTCTTTGTGTCAACAGAAGCCACCCCTGGGTCAAGCAGTAGGCCCATGGAAGAACCAGGTGAGTTATGAACGCATCTGTTTGTGACAGTGTCACTTTCTCTCTCTCTCTCACACACACACACACACACACACACACACACACCATAAGATGTGAGATACTGGCGTTGATATGCGCGTGTCTTTGTGTCAACAGAAGCCACCCCTGGGTCAAGCAGTAGGCCCATGGAAGAACCAGGTGAGTTATGAACGCGTCTGTTTGTGACAGTGTAATTATAATGGTAATTATTACCTATACTATAATGCATGTACAATACCAGCATACACATTCAAAATAAACCTATTCCCTTCTTATTGTCACACATTCAGATGATGACGAATCTGATATCGCGGCGGTGATGTCAGAGATGATGCGATTCAGTCGGGACCCCCTCTACACTTCTGGATTCAAGGCCATGACAAAACAGTTTCTGCTGCTGAAGAGAAACCCTTCTGCATTGTCGTCAGCCCTCCACACATTCGGCAAGTCCGGGAGCCTGCCGATGAGGAGGGCTGCCATATTACGACGAGCTGCAAGACGTCAGGGCCCGATCATTGGCTGCCAGCCAACTGCAGTGGCACGCAGGAAGTTGCCAGCCGGCTCGCGGAGGCGAGTTGAAGCTGGGCAACCTGCGAAGAAACGTGCGAAGCAACACAACCTGAGCGCGTCTGTGGCTTTGAACATTAGTGGGGCAAAAAAGCATTGAGAATATGAGAATTGAAGTTCAGTTCTGAATCTATGATAACCCCAAGACTAGTGACCTCAGATTTGATCCAAGGGGTTAGTCCCCCCAGGTTCTTTATTAATGTTTCTTTTTTAGTTTTGGAGCCGATAATTAGAATTTCAGTTTTGTTCTCGTTTAGTTTCAGGAAGTTCTTACTCATCCATTTATTTATTGCCAGTAAGCAGTCTGTAATGGAGCTAATCGCTGTATCATTTGGTTCAGCAGATATGTACAGTTGTGTATCATCCGCATAGCTATGGAAATCTACATTATGTTCTCTGATGATATCACCCAGCGGTAACATGTAAAGGGAGAAGAGTAAAGGACCTAAGCAACTCCCTTGTGCAACTCCATAGTTGTTGTCGTATATATCAGACATGTGATCTCCTAGTTTAACATAGAATTTCCTCCCTCTGATGTATGTTTAAGTGTCTTTGCTCACGGAGCTGGAATCTAATCGGGAACCTTCCCATTACCTTCCCCCAGACGACTGCTCTAACTCCTGAGCCACTGTGGCCCTGTGTCATCACGTGGTGTGTGTAACTGTACTGTTATTGTCAGTGTGGATTATGTACTGTTATTGTCTGTGTGGATTATGTAACTACTATATATATGTATGTATATATATATGTATAAACATATCTACTAGAAACACTGGTGTTCTGTTGTGCGACTGTGCTAAACTCTTCCACCACATGACCGACATTTGACATACAGTACACCTCCTATCTATGTTGGGATTATGTTTGGTCATGACAAAACAATAGAAATCGCTACTGTTAGTAAGCTGCCACCACCCACTTCAATGACAGAGCTCTCATATTTGCGAATGCATAAACTATATCTTAAATTATGGCTATTTGTCTAATATGGCTGTCGCGAAGTCATTGATAACCTACTGTACCTTACTGTACCTCTGCTTGCCTACAGCACAGCAGGTAATGGCGTTAATCAATGAAACATGTAACCTACACCTACTGTAACTTACTGTACCTCTGCTTGCCTACAGCACAGCAGGTAATGGCGTTAATCAATGAAACATGTAACCTACACCTACTGTAACTTACTGTACCTCTGCTTGGGCCTACAGCACAGCAGGTAATGGCGTTAATCAATGGAACATGTAACCTGTAACCTACTGTACCTTACTGTACCTCTGCTTGCATACAGTACAGCAGGTAATGGCGTTAATCAATGGAACATGTAACCTGTAACCTACTGTACCTTACTTTACCTCTGCTTGCCTACAGCACAGCAGGTAATGGCGTTAATCAATGGAACATGTTTGATTGATTGATAACTTTATTAACAGATTGTAGAATGGGTACAATACAGTACAGCTCAATACACACAATTGTTAAGGGGATGCAGACCAGAGAAAGACTTTCGTCTTGTTTACATCAGGGTCCCCCATTTTCAATTCATCAGGACATTCATCAGGACATAATGTAACCTGTAACCTACTGTACCTTACTTTACCTCTGCTTGCCTACAGCACAGCAGGTAATGGCGTTAATCAATGAAACATGTAACCTACACCTACTGTAACTTACTGTACCTCTGCTTGCCTACAGCACAGCAGGTAATGGCGTTAATCAATGAAACATGTAACCTACACCTACTGTAACTTACTGTACCTCTGCTTGCATACAGCACAGCAGGTAATGGCGTTAATCAATGGAATATGTAACCTGTAACCTACTGTACCTTACTGTACATGTGCGCTTACTGTACCTCTGCTTGCATACAGCGTAGCAGGTAATGGCGTTAATCAATGGAGCGTCGGACAACAGAAGCAAAATATGAGAGCGCGGTCATTGAAGGGCTTCGTTCTACAACGGAGGAACGGCCGCTGCTGCTGGAGCTGGACCGAGTAGAGCCGGCGGCGGTGCACGTTAGCCGGGGACAAACCACCGCATCGCCCCGCTGACGTTAAAAACGCGAAATAACGTTACTGATGTACAGTGACACCCAGAGTTTCTAGTTACAGTAGTGACGCGTGACTCGAGATAGTCCTAACACTGTAACAGTGTTTATTATTAAGAGTCAGATAGTCCTAACAGTGTTTATAGTCCTAACAGTAACACAGTGTTTATTAGTAAGAGTCAGATAGTCCTAACAGTGTTTATACATGTACAGTGACGAGTGAATCTACCGTTGGTTGTTAAAAACGCGAAACATAATAATCAGTCAGCAGGCTCCACTGCTACCGCAGCCCAACACAAGTGCGTTGGAACAGCAGCCCAAGTTGGTTGCCCACGCTGCCGCGCTGCCGCGCTTGCTCTTTGGATTTCATTTGGGACATGAGACGGCTGCGCTTGCCTGCGCGTGGGGGCGGGGGGGCGCGGCCAATCAGAGAAAAGCCGAACACAAGTTGGTTGCCTTTAATATTCACGCCTCCCGGTCGGCCACAAAATTATTGGGAATAATCGACGACTTTGGTAAAATGTCAGGCTTTAAGATTAACTGGAACAAATCAGCCTGCCTACCTCTTAATGAGCTGGCCAAGGCGGTACGACTACCAGCTGATATCCCCATAGTAGAACATTTTAAATACTTGGGCATAGAGATATTCCCCACGCTGAATCAAACTACTAAGTACAACTTCACGGGTACTTATGATAAAATACGCCAGGATCTAGGATCCCTTCCTAACTCCTTACAAGCCCGGGCTTCCATAATCAAAATGAACGTCCTGCCTAGGATACATTTTGTTAGCTCAATGCTCCCCCTGCCCCCTCCAATAGACCACTGGCGTAAGGTACAATCGATGGTATCTAAGTTCATCTGGAATAACAAACGCCCGAGAATCAAAAGGGCTACTACTCAACATAGAAAACAGGATGGGGGCCTCGCAATCCCTGATTTTAAGCTTTATTTCTGGTCCTTTTCACTGAGACCTCTGATGTGCTGGCTAGACCCTGTTGAGGCTGTATCTTGGCGCACCTTAGAATCGGCGGCGGTTTCACCACTAAGATTGCAGGATGTAGTGTACTCCACTGTCCATATTTCGAAATGCCGACTGTTACATCCCAATGTATATATTCCCCAGTGTGTGTCTCCATGTGTGTGTGTTCTCCATTTTGTTTCCTCCCTCCAGCCATTGTTCCCTTCACCATTGGTCCCTGCCAGGCCTGCCCTTCCATTATAGCAACACAGCACCGATTGGTGGATGGTTTTCCAGACTCCAACACTCAATCAACACCACCCAATCATGGATCACCCCACACCTGTTAAAACATGGCTTCTCACTTCAGTCTTTCTCTCTCTCTGGCATGAGGCTAGGCCTAGTGTGATTTTGTAACCTGTACCTTTGACAATATTGCATTTCGTTTATTGGCCTTTGGTGCTTAGTGGAAATTTCCTTGTGTGTGTATGGCCACAGAGAGAGCATTGCTAGTTATAGTTTGTTTTTGTATATATTCTGCCTTTGTTTTCTGTATCATTAATGTGTTTTTCTCTCTTTCTCAGGAAGCACAGATGGGGTGAGCTGCCATTTCCTTTGGATATTGTTTTCTCCTGTTTTGGTTAGGTAAGAGTAGTTTAGGTAATGTAATCTCTTTTACCATAGATTAGATTTGGGTTTATTTGGAGTATAGTGGTGTTTGTTTGTTGTTTTGGCCTGGGCTCACCCCTGAGCTACATGTGCTTCCTTTGCATCTTTCAATAAATATCATTGTTGTTTACAAACGTGGTCCATCTTTTCTGTCAACCAACTGTTATGTTACAGCCCTTTACCCTTAGACTCACAGGGGTCGTAACATAAATGGGGGCTCTGCCTGGATTTTGTAACCCGTGTTCAATTGTTGGTTGATGGATTTGGTGAACTGTGTTTGTTTACACTTGTATAGTTATTAATTAATTTGTGTGTAAAAATGGCATTTGTGTAAAAAAATAATGGCAGTTAGTACTTTTGATCTGGGGAAATTCTTGAGCAATCCTACTTGGGAAGCGCTGGATAGCTGCCGCAAGGCAGACTTAGTGGAGATTGCCACACATTTTAAACTCTCGGTTCAACAAAAGCATCTTAAGCAGGATATCAGGTGTCTTGTGGTAGATAAGCTGTTGGAGCAGGGGACGCTTGTTTTACCTGTGGTCTCTGATGAACATGCAAGTCCTCCTGGTGAACCTACGGAAGCACAGCCTTCTGAGGACCAAGCCCATGGTGCTGAAAAGGCAGGTGTGAGAGTCACATTGCCACATTTTCACTTGACCTCTCCTGTGTCAACTGGGTCTCGAGAAGGGGCCCAGGTCAAGGTTAGAATAGCCCGTCTCCAGATGGAGGCTCAGTAGAAGGCACAAGCACGTGAGGCGGAGTATCGGCTTCGTAAAATGGAGCTTGAGGCGGAAAATGAAAGGGCTGTTAACATCCGTAGGTTGGAGCTTGAGGTGGAAAAAGAGCTCAGACTGCGGGAGTTGGAGCTGGGAGACCAAAGGAGTGGATCCAACTCTGCTACACCGACTCCTCCACAAGGCCCGGGTATGTCCTCCTCCACAGCTTATTCATCACACACTTTTGATATAAGTAAACACATTGCTTTGGTGCCTCCGTTCCGAGAGACAGAAGTTGATACTTATTTTAATGTGTTTGAGCGTATTGCTGCTTCATTGCGCTGGCCAAGAGAGGTCTGGCCTTTGTTGCTTCAATGCAAATTGACTGGTAAAGCCCAAGAGGTTTGTTCAACACTTTCCCTAGAAGATAGTTTACTGTATGATACTGTGAAGGCTGCCATCCTTCGTGCATATGAGCTTGTGCCCGAAGCTTATAGGCAGAGGTTTCGCAGTCACAAGAGAGCTGTCAACCAGACCTTTGTAGAGTTTGCTAGAGAGAAGGGAACTCTCTTTGATAAATGGTGTGCAGCAATCAAGGCCTCAGATCTTAACTCTCTCAGAGAACTCATTCTATTAGAAGAGTTTAAGAATCGTTTGCCAGAGCGTATTGTAATTTACCTGAGTGAGCAGAAAGTGTCCACTCTGCAGCAAGCTGCTGTATTAGCTGATGAGTTTGCGCTAACCCATAAAACTGTGTTTGTAGATAGGCGTGACTCGTTTCTCCCCCATGATTTCTCTCAGAAACATTCTGTCCCCAACCATTCAGAATTCACACACCCCCGACCAAAAATGTCACCTCCACGCTCAAAAGAGGAGCGGACATGTTACTACTGTCATAAGCCTGGTCATGTTATTTCTGACTGTTTAACATTGAAACGTAAGCAGCAACCGTCCTCTCAGAACTTTAGACAACCCAAAGGGGTTGGTCTGATTAAAATGGCACCTGATTCCGATCAACAGATGCACAATGATCAGGATGTTCTCGATCCTTGTTTCAGGCCATTTACTTCCAAGGGTTTAGTTTCCTTGACAGGGGATCCAAAAGATCAGTGTACAGTTCAGATCTTACGAGATACTGGAGCCTCACAATCCTTTATCCTCTCTGATGTACTACCTCTGTCTGAGAAATCTTCCTGTGGTTCTAGTGTCCTAGTTCAAGGTATTGAGATGGGTTTCGTGCCAGCCCCGTTACACTGTATTCATGTACAATCTGATTTGGTCACTGGTTTCTTTAAAATAGGGGTGAGACCTTCCTTGCCAGTTAAAGGCATTTCCTTTATCATGGGAAATGATTTAGCTGGAGGACAGATGAACGCTGTGCTGGAAGTGTTGGATCACCCAGACACAGATTCTCTGCCTGATGACTTGTCACAGAACTTCCCTGAAGTATTTTCTGCAAGTGTTGTCACTCGGGCTCAATTGAAAAAGAGAGGTGATGAAATTAATTTGTCTGACTCTGTTTTTGCTTCAGCCTTTGTCAGGGAGGAGTTGCTGGCTCCAACTTCTGATACCGCTGACAAACCACCGACTCATAGTAAGGTACCCCCACAGACAACTGTAACTAGTTCCGACGCATTGAAGTTACCCGTTACTCGTGAACTGCTAATTACTGCCCAGAAGGCTGACCCTTCTCTTGCAAAATGTTTCTCTTCTCTTGAAACAGAACAGAGGAGAGAGTTGCATTCTTATTTTGTGGATGAAGGAGTTTTGATGCGTACATGGAGGTCCCATGGTACTAGACTGGCAGAGCATGCACAATCGGAGATAGGGCTACCAGATCAGGTGCCAGACTGGAGCACTGTTTATCAGATTGTTGTCCCTGCAGTTTATCGTCAGCATGTACTGTTCTTGGCCCATGACCACCCTTGGTCTGGACACTTGGGAGTCACTAAAACATACAACAGAATACTTCAACATTTCTTTTGGCCCGGTTTGAAGTCCGATGTAGCACAGTACTGTCGTACCTGTAGTACTTGTCAGATCACCGGAAAGCCAAACCAGGTAATTCCACCTGCTCCCCTCTGTCCTATACCAGCGGTCGGTGAATCATTTGAACATGTCATAGTTGACTGTGTTGGTCCGTTGCCAAAGACCAAAGCCGGCAATCAGTTTTTGTTGACAATAATGTGTACTGCCACCCGTTTCCCTGAGGCTATCCCTCTTCGCAGAATTACAGCGCCTGTAATAATTAAGGCTTTGACGAAGTTCTTCTCCACGTTTGGACTGCCTAAGGTAGTACAAACGGACCAAGGCACCAACTTCCTGTCTAGGTTATTTGAGCAAGTGTTACAGTCCCTGGGTATCCGACATATAGTGTCCAGTGCCTACCACCCTGGAACTCAGGGGGCTCTAGAACGTTGGCATCAGACATTGAAGTCCATGTTGCGTAAATATTGCTTAGACACAGAGAAAGATTGGGATGAGGGTGTCCCCCTTGTTCTATTTGCTGCGTGAGAGACCATACAGGAGTCTCTTGGTTTCAGTCCTGCTGAGCTCGTTTTCGGGCACACTGTTAGAGGGCCTCTGAAAGTTCTTAAAGAACGGTTCATGTCAAAGGGTGCCAGCACACCCACTAATGTTCTAGATTTTGTTAGCCAGTTTCGAGAGCGACTGCATCAGGCGTGCTCTCTCGCAAAAGAAGCGCTCTCTTCTTCCCAGAGAACTATGAAACGGCACTATGACGAGAAAGCTGTTTCTCGATCTTTCCAGCCAGGTGATAAGGTTCTAGTCCTGTTACCTATCCTTGGTTCTGCTCTTTCCGCTTGTTTTTCCGGACCGTATGCAATAGACAAGAAGATAAGTGATACAGACTATGTGGTTCGCACCCCTGATCGTAAACGTCACTCTCGTGTTTGCCACATCAATATGCTTAAACCATATTTTTCCAGAGATAGTGTGCAGGTGAAGACCTCAGACCAGACAGCCGGACTGGCCGTCTCTGCTGTTGCCTCAACTCCAATAGTTCCGGACTCTCCTGACGTTAGTGGTGAGGATGTAGATGGCTTAGAGTTGCGCAATGCAGCCCATCAGGGTGCTAGATTGTCCAACACTGAGATGTTATTGAACCTGCCCACTCACTTAGCACACTTACCTGAGGAGCAGCGAGAGGACATCACAAATTTGATTCAGGCCTACATGGCTCTGTTTGGTGATGTTCCCTCCTGTACTTCTGTATTGGCCCATGATATTAATGTTAACAATGCTGTGCCTATCAAGCAACATGCATACCGTGTTAACATCACCAAGAGAGCCATGATGCAACAGGAGGTTGACTATTTGTTAAAACATGGTTTAGCCAAGCCAAGTTGCAGTCCCTGGAGTTCACCTTGCTTGTTAGCTCCCAAATCGGATGGAACTCCTAGATTTTGTACTGATTTCCGAAAGGTAAATGCTGTCACCGTGCCTGATTCCTTCCCACTGCCCCGCATGGAAGATTGTATTGACAACCTTGGATCTGCCACCTATGTTAGCAAACTAGATTTGTTAAAGGGTTACTGGCAGGTCCCTTTGACCCCCCGTGCCTCGGAAATCTCGGCGTTTGTTACTCCTGACAATCTTTTGCAATATACGGTAATGCCTTTTGGAATGCGTAATGCCCCGGCCACTTTCCAGCGACTGGTGACCCTAGTCCTGGCTGGTGTTCCAAATTGTAATGCCTATCTCGATGACCTGGTTGTCTATTCGACCAACTGGCGTGACCACATGACAACCTTACAAACTGTCTTTGACCGCTTAGCTGGAGCCTCCCTGACCCTTAACCTTGCCAAGTGTGAGTTCGGCAAGGCTACGGTTACCTATCTTGGTAAGCAGGTAGGACAAGGCCAAGTGCGTCCGGTGGATGCAAAAATATCTGCAATCACAACTTTTCCAGTGCCTACTACTAGGCGGGAATTGCGTAGATTCCTTGGGATGGCTGGGTATTACCGTGGTTTTTGCCGAAACTTTTCTTCTGTCGTCACTTCTCTCACTAGCCTGTGTAGCCCGTCCAAACCATTCATTTGGACAGCTGATTGTCAAAATGCATTTGATAGTGTTAAAGCTCTCTTATGCAGTTCCCCTGTTCTCTCTGCTCCAGATTTCTCCCTGCCGTTCCAGCTGGAGGTGGATGCCAGCGGGGTGGGAGCTGGAGGAGTGTTATTACAGGAAGATCACGATGGTGTCAGTCACCCGGTTTGTTATTTCTCCCGGAAATTTAACAAACATCAACTAAACTATTCCACTATTGAAAAGGAGACTTTGGCTATGTTGTATGCGTTGCAACATTTTGAGGTGTATGTCGGTTCGAGCGTATTACCAGTGGTAGTATACACCGACCACAACCCATTGGTTTTTCTGTCGCGGATGTACAACCACAATCAGCGCCTCATGCGTTGGGCGCTCATAGTGCAAAATTATAACCTCAGCATAAAGCATAAGAAGGGGTCTGAGAATGTGTTGGCGGATGCTCTGTCTCGGAGTTAAATCTCTGTTGCTGTCGACTCGTTGTCTGTTGCTGTCGACTCGTTCTACTGTATATTGCTGTCGACTTGTTCTATTTTGCTGTCTACTCGGTCTATGTTGCTGTGGACTCGTTTTATGTTGCTGTCGACTCAGTCTCTCTTGCCGTCAACTCGTTCTGTCATTGTTGACCCGAGTGGTTGTTGTACCAACTGCTAGTTTTTCTTATAGCTCTTTGTTTTGAAGTACATGTTATCTCAGAGATGTTATCTTGTTGTTAGAAAAAAAAACATGTTTAGTTGGTGTTAAGTGTCAAACATGTTTTTGTCTTATGTATGGGGGTGTTACATCCCAATGTATATATTCCCCAGTGTGTGTCTCCATGTGTGTGTGTTCTCCATTTTGTTTCCTCCCTCCAGCCATTGTTCCCTTCACCATTGGTCCCTGCCAGGCCTGCCCTTCCATTATAGCAACACAGCACCGATTGGTGGATGGTTTTCCAGACTCCAACACTCAATCAACACCACCCAATCATGGATCACCCCACACCTGTTAAAACATGGCTTCTCACTTCAGTCTTTCTCTCTCTCTGGCATGAGGCTAGGCCTAGTGTGATTTTGTAACCTGTACCTTTGACAATATTGCATTTCGTTTATTGGCCTTTGGTGCTTAGTGGAAATTTCCTTGTGTGTGTATGGCCACAGAGAGAGCATTGTTAGTTATAGTTTGTTTTTGTATATATTCTGCCTTTGTTTTCTGTATCATTAATGTGTTTTTCTCTCTTTCTCAGGAAGCACAGATGGGGTGAGCTGCCATTTCCTTTGGATATTGTTTTCTCCTGTTTTGGTTAGGTAAGAGTAGTTTAGGTAATGTAATCTCTTTTACCATAGATTAGATTTGGGTTTATTTGGAGTATAGTGGTGTTTGTTTGTTGTTTTGGCCTGGGCTCACCCCTGAGCTACATGTGCTTCCTTTGCATCTTTCAATAAATATCATTGTTGTTTACAAACGTGGTCCATCTTTTCTGTCAACCAACTGTTATGTTACAGCCCTTTACCCTTAGACTCACAGGGGTCGTAACACCGACTGAGGTATGGACCGATCATAACTCACGTGATCCAAACGTGGCGTAATGTACAGAAGTCGTGTGGGGTTAAATGCCCATGGCACCTGGACTCTCCAATTTTCAATAATCAGCAACTACTTAAGCCGGTTAGTATTCCTCAATGGCAAAGGAGGGGAGTTCATACTCTGGAGGATATTTATGATAAGAACGGCCTTCGGGCGTTTCAGGACTTAAGAGAATTTTATGATCTTCCCGGCGAGTCTTTCTTTCTTTACCTTCAACTAAGGTCAGCGCTGAGGGCGCATGGCGTGCCGTGGGCTCAAGCTTTGCAACCACACCCCTTCCTCAGGCTCATAGTGGACAGGATGACCTCCAGAGGGTTTGTCTCAGACTTTTATACGCGCTTAATTCAATCCACGTATAAAAATGTATCATTGGATACAATCTGGCGTGTGGATATCCCGGAGTTGGACCCCGAGTTTGACTGGGATGATGTTTGGGCAAATGTGGCATTGTCTTCCCGCAACCCCAATCACCAGCAAATTAATTTTAATTATATTCATAGGACCTATCTTACACCTAGGAAGCTATTTGCTATGGGACTGATAACCGACTCTCGGTGCACTTTGTGCTCTCAAAAGGCCACTGGCACTTATATGCATATGTATTGGGATTGCCCACCAGTGGCCCGCTTCTGGAGGTCAATAACGGACAAACTTTCAGATTTGTGTGGCTTAACTATCCCATTCACAGCTGTTACGCTACTCCTGAACGATATAACGACACTACCCGCGTCCGTACAACTGAAAAGGGTTGTCCTAGCGGGCGTCACAGCAGCGAAGAAGCTACTAGCAATGAGATGGAAGGAGCCTGAGAAGCTCACAGTGATTAACTGGTCCCTAACACTGTTGGATGTGATTTATCTTGAGATATCCACGGCGCGGGTGATTGGGGTGGGGCAGGCTGGGATTGACCTATGGTTCGCAACAGCCGAGAAGGTCAGGACCGCCGTGTGCGGCTGAGCGGGGTTGGGGTGCTTGTTCGGGGGAGTCCGGCGGTCTCGTGGGAGGGGGAGGAGGAAATGTCTTGTCTGTCTTGTTTTTTGTGATGTCTTGAATTTAACTAGGGATTTTATGGGGGGGCAGCTATTTAGCTATTTCTTCACTATTTGGACACTTTTAAACGGTTCCTGTGAGTCTATGGAACACCTCTGTAGGTTTTGTTTTTCAAGAAGGCTCATTGTTTTGTTTTCTGATCGTGTGATCAAAAGCGGCGTTTTCTTCCTCAGGACCTTAGGCCGTTTTGAGGCTGGGCTCCAACCACTGTGTGACCCGGTGGCATCTGTCACATAGGGTGATTGTTGTGAGGTGGGTTGGGAGAGTGGCCTTTTGAAAATTAGAGATATAGTTTTATTAATATAGGACCACACGGCCGGTAAACGGTGCTGAATACTGGGAAAGGCCAATTCTTTATTAGATAGTACCCCTTGAAATTTAATAGGTTGAATTCTGTTTTCCCTTCTTTTTGTCTTTATAATTTGTTATTTCTGTATTATTATTGTTTCTGTTATTTTCTGTGAAGTATTGTGATTGTGGTTATTGTGTTGTCTTGTTTCATGTGAATAATAATAATAAAAAAAAAAAAACCTAACCCTAACCCTAACCCTAACCTTAACCCTAACCATAACGATAACACTGTGTTTGTATCAGGGTGGGTGGGTGGGTAGTCTAGTGGTGAGAGCACTCACCAACGACCACAATCATTGTTGGTTCGACTCCCGGTCACAATGTTTGTTTTGGACTTTCACCGATAGGAAATGTAAATATATTACGTATACAATTAGTAAGTATATTACTTATGGCTATAACATAACGTACATTATGTCTCTTT
>NC_140165.1:253243993-253391914 GCF_963971535.1 Notolepis coatsorum | reverse complement strand
ACACACACCGGGAACAGTCAAGCAAAGGGAGGGAAAAGTCAGAACGGTGAGAATTCCAGGATCCTCTCTCTCCGACACCCACTCACTCTCACTCTGTGTGTCTCTCTCTCTCTCCCTCTCTCTCTCTCTCTCTCTCTCTCTCTCTCTCTCTCTGTCTCTCTCTCTCTCCACCTGGGTTGGTGTGTGATCAAGACTTCTCAAATTAAAGGTAGGTACAGTGAGATATCTGGACCTTCTCTTGCTCGCCTTCTCGGACGTGCCTGTGTGTCTACCTATGGATGGATCCATAGACACATGCTGCACGAGTGTGACACAGGTGTGCACAGGTACGCTGATGACTTGGTGCTGGTCAGCGGGGTTGCACAGGTACGCTGATGACTTGGTGCTGGTCAGTACGGTTGCACAGGTACGCTGATGACTTGGTGCTGGTCAGTACGGTTGCACAGGTACGCTGATGACTTGGTGCTGGTCAGTACGGTTGCACAGGTACGCTGATGACTTGGTGCTGGTCAGTACGGTTGCACAGGTGTGCTCACGGCTTGGTGCTGGTCAGTACGGTTGCACAGGTACGCTGATGACTTGGTGCTGGTCAGTACGGTTGCACAGGTACGCTGATGACTTGGTGCTGGTCAGTACGGTTGCACAGGTACGCTGATGGCTTGGTGCTGGTCAGTACGGTTGCACAGGTGTGCTCACGGCTTGGTGCTGGTCAGTACGGTTGCACAGGTGAACTCACGGCTTGGTGCTGGTCAGTGCGGTTGCACAGGTGTGCTCACGGCTTGGTGCTGGTCAGTACGGTTGCACAGGTGTGCTCACGGCTTGGTGCTGGTCAGTACGGTTGCACAGGTGAACTCACGGCTTGGTGCTGGTCAGTACGGTTGCACAGGTGAACTCACGGCTTGGTGCTGGTCAGTGCGGTTGCCATGCAGAGCGGCGTCTGTATATAAAGATTTAATGAGGAGAGGAAAGCAAAGAGGAACTACAGCGTAGGTTGTAAAGGTTGCAGGAGGGAAATGTCACCCTCTCAGGTTGCAGCTTGGCATTCTGTTGATGCTCTTACTGTGTTTACATTGGCCGCGAAAGATCGGACACGTGAGGAGTAGAGAGTGAAACGACTGCGGTAGGTAACAGGTATTTTTGTGAATGGAAGAATTTCTGTCTCTGTGTGTGTGTGTGTGTGTGTGTGTGTGTGCTGTGAAGAATGCTTCTGACGTACAGAGTGAGTTTGTAAGTGTGAGTGTGTGTGTGTGTGTGTGTGTGTGTGTGTGTGTGTGTCTACGTACATCAGGGAGAGTACATGTGATGGTCTGAGGTGTTTATTTCTGGGATGGAAAATGCTAAAATTAGCCGATGTTGCTGGACAATACGCTTTGCCATCAGCAGTGCTAAAACTGGCTCTGGGGTGTGTGGGCGTGTGTGTGTGTGTGTGTGTGTGTGTGTGTGTGTGTGTGTGTGTGTGTGTGTGTGTGTGTGTGTGTGTGTGTGTGTGTGTGTGTGTGTGTGTGTGTGTGTGTGTGTGTGTGTGTGTGTGTGTGTGAACTTACTCTAGGGTTAAACTGAGCGCAGATTTAAGGTTGGTCCTTTGGAAGTGTGTCTCTGAGCAGGGGCTCAGGGGGATGTTCTTGTGGGTAGAAACGTCATCGGTGTCCATCCTAGACAGAATGAAATGTGTGATCTTTTAAAACTGTGACAACGCAATAAAAGATGTTGATTTTCTTTAAAAAAAAAGATTTAGGGTTCAGATGTGATCTTTTCCTCTCGCCTGTCTGATAAACACGGAACAAGGATCTTTATATTAATGTTACTTATCTTGTATTGAGTCATTCTGTGGTGTTTGTTAGGAATTCTATCTCAGAACTCTATAGGCTGTAAGACCGGAAGCCATCTCGTTGGAATTATGTTCAGACCTCAAAAGGTTAAAATCCTTAATTCTTTATTAAAACCGGTGGGGAAGAATTCGGCCAACGGGCGGAGAATTTGACTTGTTTACGAACGATTAACATGTTCTCAAAACACAGATGGTTATCTTGAAACAGAGCTGTTATTTCTGCATATGGCCACTTGATTTAGGAAATTAGACTGAAATTAGACAAAGTTAGACTTTGTGCTGTTTTGGCCAGTTCCATTTAAGTCTGTATCAGTCCTACAGGACAGTGGCTATTATCAGTTATCAGATATGATCAGTTATCAGATATTATTAGTTATCAGATATGATCAGATATCATTAGTTATCAGATATGATCAGTTATCAGATATGGTCAGTTATCAGATATTATTAGTTATCAGATATTATTAGTATCAGATATTGTCAGTTATCATATATTATCAGTTAGCAGATATGGTCAGTTATCAGATATTATTAGTTATCAGATATAATCATTTATCAGATATTATCAGTGTCCTGCAGTAAACATGCATCTCCCACAAGTTAACTTGCAAGAATTGAGAGAAATATGCAGTTTTCTCATTGGCAACTGTGTATTTGTGTTTTATTATATTTTACATTTAGCATTCAACTGTTTGGCTTGGTCCAGGATCACTAAACCTCTCTCTCTCTCTCTCTCTCTCTCTCTCTCTCTCTCTCTCTCTCTCTCTCTCTCTCTCTCTCTCTCTCTCTCTCTCTCTCTCTCTCTCTCTTTCTCTCTCTCTTTGTCTCTCTCCCCTTCTCCTTCTCTCTCTTTCATTATCTCCCTCCCTATCTCTCTCTCAATCCCCCCTCTCTCTCACCCTCTCTCTCTTCTCCCCCCCTCTCATGGTGAAAGTTGTGATACAGTTTTTCACACGAGTGCAATAGATCAGAATGAAGAAGGAATACATGTGATCATTATAAGACCGCGGCTCAGAATTCATTTGAATAAGTGAATTACCGTTTCAGTTCTAAGTTTCCATGTTGACCTCAGCGCTGAACAGATGCTATCAGCTGCGCTTTACGAAGGAGCAGAGCACCAGGTTGTTCAGATCAAACCCCCCCCCCCCTCTGAAGAGGGAAGCCTTCCATCAGATCACACGGCCCCACTGGTCCAGACCTGTCTGTGTGTTAAGGGCTGAGTTAAGGGCTTAAACCCTGCCACCAGTGATGCACGAAATACAGCGAAACTGCCCTTAAAGGTGTAACATTTATGTAGAGTAATCATTAAACAGAATAATACATCCACAGAACTTTTAGAAAGGTGCTGAATAAAAGTATTGCTTTCACCCCAAAGAAATATTGATACAAAAAAAATGTGTGGGTCCATAATGAATGTTGTTGTTTACATGTTGCATGTATCCTCTCCCTACTTCCCATTTCCCCCACATGGAACGCACCTGATTGGATGAATGACATGCTGGTGCTCTAGTGCAACATTATAGTGGCTGAATGTTATCTATAGCACCATCTAGTGGCTGAATGTTATCTATAGCACCATCTAGTGGCTGAATGCTATCTATAGCACCATCTAGTGGCTGAATGTTATCTATAGCACCATCTAGTGGCTGAATGTTATCTATAGCACCATCTAGTGCGGAATGCTATCTATAGCACCATCTAGTGGCTGAATGTTATCTATAACACGTTAAGAGCTCTTCCGCTCAGGCACAGCCAGTGGTCTGAAATCCATAGAAGACTATGGTCTCACTTCTAGAGCACGCCGCATGTAAACACTTGGCTGGACCTTCAGGGCCCAGTAACAATAGGAAGGTTTGTGCCTTGATTTATAAGCTACCGAAGGAGACACGTCTTCTGAACATTCTAGTTCACACGTCAGGGGACACTGTGTATTGGGCACATTCAGTGGCGGCTGGTCCATAGAGGGTGCTAGGTCGCCCCCCCCCCCCCCCCCCCCCTCCCCCCTCCTGTTGGAAAGTGGTTTGGGATCTTTCTATAATAGTATATTTTGACCGCTAAAAATATTTAAAAAAAAATAATAAATAATAATTACTAATCTTAAGTATGTTTGTGTTTAAAATCCACAATAACATGTAATATATACAATATAAATCATTGTTTGTGCTTCCTGTTCACCCCCTCTCTCCTCTGGGGCACTAGAAACATCGCCCCAGTCAGTGTGCAATGCAGCCAATTAAAAAATTACATAGCAAAATAAATGCACCTAGCAACATAAATTTGCCAATCAGCGTCTTTAAATATGATGCCTAAAGGGTGATTAATTTAGTGCCCCAAGCACGTGACGTGATGACGACAATGATGAACACAATGAATGAAATGAAAATGAATGCAGCAATCAAATGTTGAAATGTATAAAAAAAAAACAGTTATATATATCCATGGGATATCACAATATTACAATACTATCCAAAATGTATACGTTCACAGAACTTCACACTAATAAAACAAATGATCTATTGGCATTCGTGTGACATCACGTCCGGATCCACATCAACCAGGAAATAACGCTAATAGTTGTTGTCGTCATCGTCGAAAATGTATAATAATCACTAGATACATTCAGTGCTGGTGGATCTAACTAAATGGAGATACATTTATGGAAAGTTCAAGTCCGGACCACAAAGCTTCTGGAAGGGTTAGCGCGACACGCTAGGGCGATGTTCTACCGGCAGCAAAAAAAGTGAGTCTCAGCCTCTGCGTTATATTATTAACAATCTATTAAAATATGTAATCTGATTAATCGCATGATTGTCCATAGTTAATTGTGATTAATCGCAAATTAATTGCATATTTTGCATCTGTTCTAAATCTGCCTTAAGCTAGGGTGACCAAACGTCCTCTTTTGCCCGGACATGTCCTCTTTTCACGCCCTGTCCGGGGCGTCCGGGGGGGGATTATAAATTCATGAAAATGTCCGGGTTTTTCAGTTTCAGTTTCACGGCACTTTGCGAGCGTCTGAAGGCTCGGGCTGCATTTCTCGCCGAACATATATTGCCGTTCGAATGCCATCTGACTTGACCGTTCATCGGTTCTCGAGTTACATGCCTATGTCAGGCGAGCGTCTTTTTACGCCAGATTATCACCCCGGACTTCCGAGGCTCCAGAAGTCAATCATCCGCCAATTGCGAAAATGATTGGTCAGCGTTGTAATTTGTAGTCAACAATGAGTGTATAGCTTTCCAGTGATATCCCACGTTGGGGTGTGCAAATCAGGGATCTACTGTAGGTGAAAATGTACAAACGAAGACAGGATCAAGTGATACAAATTCCAAATGAATTTACTTGGATCAGGAAATGGAGAGATGGAGAGCTTTTTTCTTGGCACACGGTTTACCCGGATGTCTCCTAGAAGACTCATTTCTGAACGGATTTTTATATTATATTATTTTGGAATATTGCAACTACTATACAAAAACGTGAGTACACAAGTTCAAGTTCAACTCAAGTTCAGCCCTATGTTACTCATTAGCACTAAAAGTGATTTTTCTTTATTGTGTAAGAAACGTCAGAATGTTATCTTTCAAAAGCATAAAGTATAAAGATAAGCTTTGCAAAAAAAGTATGCAGTCCTCAAGTTCAAGTAAAAAGAAAATTGGCCACTTTTCTGGGCGCATGTTATGTGGTTAAATTTGTGATATTGCAACCATACAGAAAAATGTGAGTACACAAGTTCAAGTTCAACTCAAGTTCAGACATATATGCTACTCTATTTCATTAGCACTAAAAGTGATTTTCCTTTTTTGCATTAGTAACTTCAGAATGTTATCTTTCAAAAGAGACCAGGCTTATGCATGTGCTATAGGGAGGTGTAGTCTGACGTCACTTTGGACCGCCAGCACGGTCCACCCGTTTAGGGATTTATCATTGGGAAAATCGGCTATTGTAATAATTCTGCCTCATGAACATTGGCAAGCTTTCCATTTTTGCACAAAATGTGTTCCCTTCTATCACTAACATTATTGTTTAAGCTTTTTTGGTTGAAATCATTTTACGATTAATTGCTAATTGTTTCATGTTGAGCTATAGATTGTGGATGAATACACACAGAAAGGTACACCATGCCAATTTTCATGCTTTATTTGTTTTAAACGACACGATTTACAAATGTGTCCATTGGAAAATGTACAGTGCAATTTCAAGCAAGGTGGACCAGCCGGAAACAACAATGACTTAACCACTACACCTCCCTAGCTATAAGCATACAAACAAACAAGAGGTTTATTCATCACATACATACACAAGACATATAGTGAAATGAAGGTGGCCATGCCCGCTTCGATTGTGCAAAGTATCATTAATGGCGCTTTTCCACTGCATGGTACCTACTCTACTCTACTCTACTCTACTCGGTATTTTCGGTTTTCCATTACCAAAGTACCTGGTACCGGGTACTTTTTGGGTACTTTCTGGGTACTTTCTGGGTACTTTTTTAGTCCCTGCTCTGTCGTGGTTCTTAGCGCGAGCCAAGCGAGTAGAACTGGTACCACAAAAGTCACGTGAAAAACTGCAGACCACTGATTGGTCAGAAGAGAGACGTGTCACTGTTTGGAGAGTCTGAACGAAAACAGAAAGCCGCCATCTTGAATGGCTCGCATAGGATTTCATTATGGTTGCAGCAGGCACAAGTTCAATAAACAAACGATACAGTCACTGTGTATTCTGCCTCATTTATTGATTAAACAAAACCGATATCAACACAATTTGCCACCGAGCGGAGAGATTAGTCTCGCAAAAAGATCGCTGACTTGTTAAGGCTTATGCTTATGTTGTGCTAATGTTGTGCTAGCGTTTTAGCATGGCTACCGTACATAGCATGATCAATATAACTCGCTATTGATTGTTTGTATGAGTAACGTTAATGCTAGTAGAATAGACACAACGTGAGGTAATCACCATCCATTTTAAACCGGTTATTACCTAATGCTAACGTTAGCAAATAGACGCGACTGGTAACGTTACAGCTTGTTAGCCTAATGCTAACGTTAACGTTAGCATAGACAGCCTAGCTAACGTTACCGCTTGTAGAATAGACACAATGAGAGGTAACGTTAGCGTTAGCAGAATAGACACAACGAGAGTCTCGTTAATGTTGTTATTGATTGATTGATTGAAAACTGTGTTTTACTCTGGCTTGCGCCTACTAGCTCGCGGACATAGCTATGCTGGAGCTCTCACAGAGCTATGGAGCTCTCAGCTGTACACCAGCAGCCCCGCCTCCCCACACAGAGACAAACTGAGTACTTTATTTTACTACCTGCAGTGGAAAAGGAACGAAGTACCAGGTACCTAAAGCGAGTAGAGTAGAGTAGGTACCATGCAGTGGAAAAGCGCCATAAGTATCTCGAGGCTGGGGCCAGCATGTCCTCTTTTTTGGAAATCAAAATATGGTCACCCTACCTTAAGCGGACCTTTTTTCAAGTTTTAATACTCTTATGAGAGTCAACAAATGCTTGCTTTATGCAGCCATTTAACACAAAAGGATGACCCTCATGCATTGCAAATTTGCATCAAATTCAAAACAGAGTGAACAAATTCAAAATAACTTAAAAGAAAATAATAATTTAAAACAATGAATAAAGTGTGCATGAAATAATCGGGGAAAGAAAACGTTAGGAACTTGTTACATTCACCCACACAAGGGCTGAGGACTCACCCCCCCGCCCCCCCTCTCTCTCTCTCTCACACACATACACACACTCCCCCAGCTCTCTTTCTTTCTTGCCCCTTCCTCATTTCTCACTCACTCACTCACTCACTCACTCACTCACTCACTCACTCACTCACTCACTCACTCACTCACTCACTCACTCACTCACTCACTCACTCACTCACTCACTCACTCACTCACTCACTCACACACACACACAAACTTAGTATCAATGAGAGTATCAATAATACACCTGAGTGAAGTCTAGACATTTGTATAAAAAAAATAGTTTACGCTAATCTTGCGTTAAAAAAAAATGGTGGCGTTAAAAGAATTGTGCATTAACACGCTAATAACCCCTAATAACACGTTGACAGCCTTAGATATTATGATATGAAAATGTAATTGTAGTGCTGTCAGACCCGGATACGGGTTGTCTTTTCCCTTTATTTACTTCTGAGTGCTTCGTTTACATGTGAAGAGTCTTGTTGACCAGTGTAGCAGCAGTGCAGAGATATTCCATTCTAAAGCGTCACTGGTCACCAGAATAGAATAGAATAGAATAGAAATACTTTAATCATCCCGAGGGAAATTTGGCACTACAAATCGCTCAAAGTAAACATTTAGGTAGACAAAACAAATCACGACTAAGAATAACAAAAGATTGCCTAAGAATAAAGAATAAAATAAGAATAAAATGTAATTAAATACGGTCCGGGATTCACATTTCCTATGTAATGTATGTACATTATAATATAAATATACAGTAAAAAATACAGATATCTACATTAAGTGTACTGTAAGTGTAATATTGACAATGTTGTTTTAAAAGTAAAAGTCCAGGAAGACTTTCAGTGATGCAGTGAGGCACAGTGATGCATTGTAAAGTCTGATGGCTGTCGGAATGACGGACTTCCTGTGCCGTTCAGTGCTACATTTTGGGAGTTTTAGTCTAGCACTGAACGTGCTCCTTCTGTCAGACAAGTCTGCGTGGGTGGGAGGGATTTTCCCTGATGGCATGGAGCTTAGCAAGGCTCCTCCTCTCCGCCACCACCGCTAGAGAGTCCAGCTCCACCCCTACAATGTTACTGGCCTTCCTGACCAGCTTATCCAGTCCAGTGGTTGTTTAGTGGTTAGTCTACATGATCCCCGTTGCTGGACCGTGTTGAATGAGGACCATGTAGATTCAACCACTAAAAGCACTTATGAATGCCAATGCTATTCCCCTTTGAGCTTCTCTGATTGGTTAGAAGGGGGAGCCTCTCTGTGAGACTTTAGAATGAAATAATCTCTACACTGGTCAATGGAACTCTCTCACGGTTGTCCATGTAGGGTATGTTTTGGAGTGAACAAAGCATCCTGCATATTGACAGTGACAGGATATCAGGCGTTGCGCATCACTGTGTTCGTTGTAGGACATTATCTTCAGGACATTGGGTCTCATTCTCCAACAGACTTAAGACAAAAAATTTGCTCTTAGGGCCATTTAAGACATCTTAGATTTTGGGATTCCCCAACCGTCCCTAAACTAGGAAGCTTGGACATTCTCTTCAGGACATTCTCTTCAGGACATTCTCTTCAGGACATTCTCTTCAGGACATTCTCTTCGGGACATTCTCTTCAGGACATTCTCTTCAGGACATTCTCTTCGGGACATTTTCGTTATTCATTCCTCAGAAGTTGGACAGTTCAGTCAATATTTATGAACTAATATTCTGGGTGTATTTCCAGACTGAGCTGCTGTTTGATGTGATAGTTTAGGTGTCGACATGTTCTACCATCTCCACACTGCTCACATGTTCTACCATCTCACATGTTCTACCATCTCCACACTGCTCACATGTTCTACCATCTCACATGTTCTACCATCTCCACACTGCTCACATGTTCTACCATCTCCACTCTCACATGTTCTACCATCTCCACACTGCTCACATGTTCTACCATCTCCACACTGCTCACATGTTCTACCATCTCCACTCTCACATGTTCTACCATCTCCACACTGCTCACATGTTCTACCATCTCCACACTGCTCACATGTTCTACCATCTCCACACTGCTCACATGTTCTACCATCTCACATGTTCTACCATCTCCACACTGCTCACATGTTCTACCATCTCACATGTTCTACCATCTCCACACTGCTCACATGTTCTACCATCTCACATGTTCTACCATCTCCACGCTGCTCACATTTTCTACCATCTCCACTCTGCTCACATGTTCTACCATCTCCACACTGCTCACATGTTCTACCATCTCCATGCTGCTCACATGTTCTACCATCTCACATGTTCTACCATCTTCACGCTGCTCACATGTTCTACCATCTCCACACTGCTCACATGTTCTACCATCTCCATGCTGCTCACATGTTCTACCATCTCACATGTTCTACCATCTCCACACTGCTCACATGTTCTACCACCTCACATGTTCTACCATCTCCACACTGCTCACATGTTCTACCATCTCACATGTTCTACCATCTCCACACTGCTCACATGTTCTACCATCTCCACTCTGCTCACATGTTCTACCATCTCCACACTGCTCACATGTTCTACCATCTCACATGTTCTACCATCTCACATGTTCTACCATTTCCACACTGCTCACATGTTCTACCATCTCACATGTTCTACCATCTCACATGTTCTACCATCTCCACACTGCTCACATGTTCTACCATCTCACATGTTCTACCATCTCCACACTGCTCACATGTTCTACCATCTCCACACTGCTCACATGTTCTACCATCTCACATGTTCTACCATCTCCACACTGCTCACATGTTCTACCATCTCCACACTGCTCACATGTTCTACCATCTCCACTCTCACATGTTCTACCATCTCCACTCTCACATGTTCTACCATCTCCATGTTGCTCACATGTTCTACCATCTCCACACTGCTCACATGTTCTACCATCTCACATGTTCTACCATCTCCACACTGCTCACATGTTCTACCATCTCCACACTGCTCACATGTTCTACCATCTCCACTCTCACATGTTCTACCATCTCCACTCTCACATGTTCTACCATCTCCATGTTGCTCACATGTTCTACCATCTCCACACTGCTCACATGTTCTACCATCTCCACACTGCTCACATGTTCTACCATCTCCACTCTCACATGTTCTACCATCTCCACACTGCTCACATGTTCTACCATCTCACATGTTCTACCATCTCCACGCTGCTCACATGTTTTACCATCTCACATGTTCTACCATCTCCACTCTCACATGTTCTACCATCTCACATGTTCTACCATCTCCACTCTCACATGTTCTACCATCTCACATGTTCTACCATCTCCACTCTCACATGTTCTACCATCTTCACACTGCTCACATGTTCTACCATCTCCACACTGCTCACATGTTCTACCATCTCCACGCTGCTCACATGTTCTACCATCTCCACTCTCACATGTTCTACCATCTCCACACTGCTCACATGTTCTACCATCTCACATGTTCTACCATCTCCACACTGCTCACATGTTCTACCATCTCACATGTTCTACCATCTCCACTCTGCTCACATGTTCTACCATCTCCACGATCAGGGCTGCGCAATAATTGCTGAGGAAGCTGTATGTGTGTGTGTGTGTGTGTGTGTGTCTGTGAGTGTGTTTGAGTGTGTGTGCGTGTGTGTGTGTGTGTGTGTGCGTGCGTGCGTGCGTGCGTGCGTGCGTGTGTGTGTGTGTATCTGATTCAGATGATTCACTATCTGACTGCTCTGTGACAGTTTAGATTGATACTGTCCTACACACGTGTGGGAAGCGCCAACAGGTGTCATAATCACTTGTGTCTGTCTGTGTGTGTGTGTGTGTGTGTGTGTGTGTGTGTGTGTGTGTGTGTGTGTGTGTGTGTGTGTGTGTGTGTGTGTGTGTGTGTGTGTGTGTGTGTGTGTGTGTGTGTGTGTGTGTGTGTGTGTGTGTGTGTGTGTGTGTGTGTGTGTGTGTGTGTGTGTGTGTGTGTGTGTGTGTGTGTGTGTGTGTAGCAGCAGCTGTGAGACAGGACTCTACAGACATAACAAGGACAGTGTCAGTTATGAAGTGTTTCCCCCAATAGATTGACCTGGGCCCTCATTCATCAACATTGCGTACGCACAGATATGTGCTTAACCCGTGCGTACAACCATTTCTAAGCAAAGTGTGGGATTTATCAATTTGAACGTGAACTTGACTTTGTGCTTATGTCTACGCATAGCCCAGAGCATGCGTAGCTGACGCCCTGTGGTAGAATATGGGGACTGCAGACGGACGGCATAGCTCTCATCAGTTGCATGCATTAGTTTCAACGCGGAAATAAGCTTCCGTGCATTACTCCCGACACTGGCGCGTGTTCTGTATGAACCGTAATTCATTATAGTTCATTGTGAAATAGCGACAGTAGTGTAATTATAACGGGCTCATGCGCGAACAATAGGTTGGCTTGCTTGTTTGGCACGGGGGCAGACGCAGAACACCGACCTCCAAACGCGATTAAATATTGTTTCAAATAAAAAGCGACATACTATTGTTTTGTGTCATGTTTCCAAATAAGATTGGCCACAACGAAATGCTTTCTACTTCAATTTGTTGGTTAGAATAGACTACCTCGCTCCGTTGAAACTTCACTGAGACACTAACAGTAAAAGACAGTATTTATTTTTGCACCGAGTGAATCCACAGTCACTTGCTCCTCAATGGGAAACCAACCTAGATTTACCATGAAGGACTGGTTCTGGCCGAACCGTTCGTTATACAAGAATCACAGAGACGTTTCAAAGGTACTCACAGTTGCATGAGGGTTTCGGACACAAATACGGGATGGTTTGAAAGCTCGGCGTTGCTAATAAACATTTTAAATATTATTTATAAACTGGTCAACACTGCATTATTTCCGGCGTTGGGTGCATGATGCGCATGCGCTGTGATCACAACCAGGCAGCCAACGCCGAAAATAATGCCGTTTTGAGCAGTTTATACAAAATATTTAAATGTTTATTAGCAACGCCGAGTTTTCAAACCATCCCGTACCTCTGTTCGAAACCCTCGTGCAACTCTGAGTACCTTTGAAATGTCTCTGTGATACTTGTATAACGAACGGTTCTGTTAGAACCAGTCCTTCAGGGTAAATCTAGGTTGGTTTCCTATTGAGGAGCAAGTGACTGTGGATTCACTCCGTGCATCACAGTCACAGATCACATAGGCTGGCTATACATGGCGTATAGGCTACATCATACATGGCAGTGAGATTCATTGTTCTTGTATATGTTCTCGTATTATTGTTTATATAGGCTACCCAATACTGACATCAAATATGCCTCTAGAAATCATATGCAGCACGTAGAAAAAAGACGGGAAATCCGTCGCGATTTGGAATAAAATTGAGGAGAACTTTAATCCCTGGGTATTAATCGAACAAAACTGGAAAAGGCAGTCATATTCCAGCACCGTCTTTATTAGTGTTTGCGCTGCCCAGGCAGCAATGGTTAATAGATATCATATCCGACATCACCGTACGTGTACACGTCTGTCAACCTGTCTCGTATTTCTCCATAACACCCTTCCCTCGGGTCAGTCCACTTTTCCACATTTCATGGGGGTGTTCCATTACCGTATATGGTTAATCGGGGCGGTTCTGGTATGCAAATACGTGAAAGTGTGCACGAGCCTCAGCGTAGGAGCAAGGTGACATTTATCATGACAGGTGTGCGTAGGACCTGTGTACGCACGTGTGATAAATCCAGTTTTTTTTGTGCGTGCACACATTCTAAATTCTGTGCTTATGTATGGAAATAGAACATTTTCTAAGAAAACTTGATAAATGAGGGCCCAGGGCCCTCATTCATCAACGTGTGCGTAGAACATGTTCTATTTCCACACGTAAGCACAGAATTTAGAATGAGTGTACGCACAGGAAAGTCGGGATTCATCACACGTGCGTACGCAGGTTCTACGCACACCTGTCATGATGAATATGACTTTGATCCTACGTTTGAGCTCGTGCACTGTTTTAAGTATTTGCATACCAGAAACGCCCCGATTAACCATATACGGTAATGGAATACACCCATGAAATGTGGAAAAATGGACTAAGCCGAGGGAAGCGTGTCATGAGACAGGCTGACAGACGTGTACACTTACGGTGATGTCGGATATGATATCTATTAACCATTGCTGCCTGGGCAGCGCAAACACGAATAAAGACCGCGCTGGAATATGACTGCCTTTTCCCGTGTTGTTTGATTAATACCCAGGGATTAAAGTTCTCCTCAATTTTATTCCAAATCGCGATGGATCTCCCGTCAATTTTCTACCTGCTGCATATGATTTCTATTGGCATACTACAATCTATTTTGATGTCAGTATTGGGTAGCCTATATAAACAATAATACGAGAGCATATACAAGAACAATGAATCTTACTGCCATGTATGATGTAGCCTATACGCCATGTGTAGCCTGCCTATATGTGATCAATACAAACTTGAACTTGAATTCCATCATGTCTGTGTGCGGGTCACTGCGGGAACTCACAAGGCTGTTGTCACAATGTAAATAAGAACGTGCACTGAAAAGTTACAGTATGTAGTTGGTTGATTATTTGTATGACAGTCAGTAAACCCTTGCAAAAAGTATCCGTTTTATTTAATGAATTGAAAACATTCAGCATCGCCTTCCTCCCGGCATCCAGCAATAACATGTATCAGGCAAATGCGCATCGCAACATTGACTGAGTGGAATCCCTTTCTATTCACATAACTGCATTTGTGATGGGGCTTTGACAGCTACAGTAACAGTCTATTGCTCGATCCATCTCCAATATCACAATGGACCGTGCCGGTGGCAAAGACCCGAGGGTGGAGAGGATCTTGAATGAATTCCATCATCAAATATATATGTTGTGTGTCTGTCCACTATGTTTGTTACTTTGTTATTCCCCCCCCCCCCCCTATCTATGTAAAGCGACCTTGGGTCTCTTGAAAGGCGCTATATAAAATTAAGCTATTATTATTATTGTTATTATTATTATCATCACATCTGTGCGGGAGCTCACAAATAGACTGTTAGTCTCAGTGAAGTTTCAACGGAGGTCATCTATTCTAACCAACAAATTGAAGTAGAAAGCATTTCGTGACCAATCTTATTTGGAAACATGACACAAAATAATTTGCTTTTTATTTGAAACAATATCTAATCGCGTTTGGAGGTTGGTGTTTTGCGTCTGCCCCCCCGTGCCAAACAAGCAGGCCAACCTCTTGTTTGCGTGTGAGCCTGTTATAATTACACTACTGTCGCTATTTTACAATGAACTATAATGAATTACGGGTCATACAGAAGTTGAACACTAATGCACGGAAGCTTATTTCTGCCTTGAAACTAATGCAGAACTGAGGAGTGCTTATGCGTAGTAACGATATTCTACCACTGGGCGTCAGCTAAGTGTGCTCTGACCTGTGCGTAGACGTAAGCACGGAGTCAAGTTCAAGTTGAAATAGATGAATCCCACTCTTTGCTTAGAAATGATTGTACGCACAGGGTAAGCACAAATCTGTGCGTAGAACACGTTGATGAATGAGGGCCCTGGTCTTTCACGAAGTGTGCCATGCCAGTGAGCCACCACTAGGGGCAGAGTGGCTAACTGTGAGTGAAATATATATATATATATATATATATATATATATATATATATATATATATATATATATATATATATATATATGCAGTAAATATACATATATAAATGTACAGTATATATTCGGTATATATAGCACTATTGTACATGAAGTACTGAATTAATTAATAGATGAACCTTTTGACCCAGAAGTTTTGCTGAATATAAATCTTCTTCATCTCACAAGATCTCTGTACATACATCTGATTAGCACTATTACAAATGTATATATTTTATACCCAGTCTCAACCTGTACATTGTATATTACTATTGCACTTTACTGTTACATTTGCACTCTGGTTGGATGCCAAACTTATTTTCGTTGTAGTGTACTTGTGCTGTATAATGACAATACATTTAAATAAAATGTAATTACATTTTAATTAAATTTAATTAAATTTAATTTAATTTAATTTAATTTAATTTAATTTAATTTAATTTAATTTAATTTAATTTAATTTAATTTAATTTAATTTAATTTAATTTAATTTAATTTAATTTAATCTTCATACTATTAGCCTCAAACCAATACAATGGGGTCAAGCTCCAGTTGACCAGTTGTCCTCAGTTGGCTCATACAGACAGGAGCGTGACCCCATTCACTTTGTAATTGGTCTGTGGCCAACTATCTGGAGCTAGTATGAGGAACAGAAAGGACTCTACCGATCTACAAAATCATTGTCAGGTGGCTAATAGGGTGGGGGTTCGAATCCGAACCGTCCTTTTAAGGGCTAGGTTAATAAATTACCTTTAATTAAGGGTCAAGGTCATAGTGACATCAGAGTGCTGAGAACAGGAAGTGTGTTGAGAACAGGAAGCGTGTTGAGAACAGGAAGTGTGTTGAGAACAGGAAGCGTGTTGAGAACAGGAAGCGTGTTGAGAACAGGAAGTGTGTTGAGCCTCGTTATCCTACAGAGGTGGTTCAGACAAGACGCTTCCGCTCTATCAGATGTCTCTGGTGTTATTACACCGTGAGACCAGAGGGAGGCGATGTTAGCTGCAGTTCCAGGGTTAGGGACCCCACTCTCTTTGTGGCTCAAGGTTACAGGTTCTATTCCTGATGTAGCTCAATGGGTAGAGCAAGGCACTAACACTGCCAGGGTTACAGGTTCTATTCCTGATGTAGCTCAATCGGTAGAGCAAGGCACTAACAATGTCAAGGTTACAGGTACTATTCCCTGTGTAGGTCAATGAGTAGAGCAAGGCACTGACACTGCCAGGGTTAGGGGTTCCATTCCCTGTGTACAGTAGGTCAATGAGTAGAGCAAGGCACTAACACTGCCAGGGTTAGGGGTTATATTCCCTGTGTTGCTCAATGGGTGGAGCAAGGCACTAACACTTCCAGAGTTAAGGGTTCAATTCCCTGTGTAGCTAAATAAGTCAATATGGCATTGACACACAGTCATAGTAGAGCAAGGCATTAAAACCTCTTCTTGTTTTATCTTGTCTTGTTTTCTTATCTTAACTAATCGTATCTTGTCTTATCTTATCTTAACTTATCAAGCCCTCTTCTGGACCGTTCTATCTAGTGCAGGGGTCTCAAACTCGCGGCCCGCGGGCCAATTGCGGCCCGCGGGATGATATTTTGCGGCCCCCTACTGGACATCAAAGTTAAGTTTAGTGTTAATGCGGCCCGCGCGCAACTGTTTGCCGAGTCGTTGCTCGAGAGTTGGACGTTTTATTTATTTTATCACTTGTAGGCTACCATAGCGCAGGCTCATGACAGCAACGTTACTTTAGTGACTTGGTTGAAACGTTATTCCTGAGTGATACCAGGTAAAGTGGAAGGAAAATGCATCCTTGCTATCTCCTCTGACTGCGAGCAGTGCTCTGCATGTCCGGCTGCACTGCCACTGTCTGTCTGTGTCTGTGTACGGGTCTGGTCCAAACATTCAGCGTCCCGTCAGCGTTTCCCCCCCCCCACCCACAGTCTGCAAATCAGATGCAGAGTAGGGGAGTAGGGTGGGTCTTCACAGACTGCATGTCGTCTCTCTCTTTCAGTCCGAGTCAGAGCAGAGTTGACAGTAGCCTCGCTCACAGTTTTATCTCCGTGAGATAAATGTAGCAATTAGCCTATTTTCGCCAGCAGCCAGCCAGCAAAAAAATATGGCATTTTCAAAGATGGTCAGTAAAAGAAAAGTCGACTGCAATTCAAAGGTGAATGGACTGAAACATATGCGTTCATCCTGAGTCCCAGCACCAAACCAATGTACAATGTAACTATATGCCAAGAAACGGTAGCTCTTGTGAAGGGTGGCAATTTGAAAATAATGTATGACTGAAGTGATGGAGACCATGTTTGAAGGCAAACAAAAGCAAATCCCCCTCAGATCGCACAGCAACCAGAATAACTGAAATACTGGCTGGTGATTTGATTAAACAGCTTTGTGATAGAATAAAAAAAATTCACAGTGCATTTCCATAGCTGTGGATGAGTCCACTGACACCACTGAGAAGCCTATGTTCTGAAGAACCGTTCATGTTCTGAAGAACTGTTCATGTTCTGAAATGTTATTGCTAAAGATTGAGAAGATTGGATCAGTTGTACTTCTTTTTTTTTGAATACTTGAAACCCTTTTTTTGTGGAATATTTGATGCGGCCCAGCCTCACCCAGACTCTACCTCCAGCGGCCCCCAGGTACATTGAGTTTGAGACCCCTGATCTAGTGCGTTGGTCCGACTCCGGGGGCAGGGTGAGGCTGCTGCAGGACAACCTGGCCGAACTCTCTGTATGGAGGGCTCTGGGTCCTTCAGTGATGTCATGTGTTTGGTTAGAGGGCTGAGGTGTGTCCATTAAAGCTTCATCCTCACCACAGAGAGACATTATAATGTAATCCACACACACACACACACACACACACACACACACACACACACACACACACACACACCCCCGTCATAATATCCTGTAATATCGTAACATTCTCACAGCCCGGGCGGTGAGCGCGCTCACAACGCCCCGTGTTTTCACAGATGGATTATGGGTAAAGGTAAATACCAAGGTCCGTATCTCCGAAACCTGACACGAGTGTCTGGGACCTGACACAGCCTGGGGGAGAGGAACACACACACACACACACACACACACACACACACACACACACACACACGCACACACACACACACTGTACACACACACACACACACACACTGTACACACACACTGTACACACACACACACACACTGTACACACACACACACTGTACACACACACACACACACACTGTACACACACACACACACACACACACTGTACACACATGCACACATGCACACACACGCACACACACACACACACAACACACACACACACACATACACACATACACACACACACACACACTGTACACACACACACACACACTGTACACACACACACACACACACACACTGTACACACACACACACACACACACACTGTAGACACAGAGACAGAAAGACAGAGACTTGACTGTATGTGTGTACAGTCTGTCTGATATATATACGACACAGACACAGGACACACGGATAGACACAACATCAAAGTGTATATTTGACTCTATAAGAGTATATTTGAAAACCCTTTGGAAACAGAAACAGAAAAATTATAATTATAATTTTATTATCTAGATTCTAGAAGTGAGTCCAATCACCAAATCAATTTTATTAACTAGAAGTTATCCCAATGACCAATTCAATTGTATTAACTAGAAGTTAGCCCAATGACCTACTCTATTTTAAGTACTAGAAGTTAATAATGACCAACTCTATTATATTAACAAGAAGTTAATAACGACCAACTCTATTTTATTACAGTAACTAGAAGTTAATAATGACCTACTCTATTTTATTAGGATACTAATGGAATAATGAAAAGATAGATACAGGGTTTCCTGAGACATAATCTAATCAGATTGGGTTCATGGCAGATTACATGTTTCTGGGTCCTTCACATGTTTCAGAAGCACACACACACACACACACACACACACACACACACACACACACACACACACACACACACACACACACACACACACACACACACACACACACACACACACACACACACACACACACACACACACACACACACACACACACACACACACACACACACACACACACACACACACACACACACACACACACACACACACACACACACACACACACAGAGAGAGAGTGGGTGAGATTCTGTTGTATCTCTATGGATACCATAGAATGGCAATGTGGTGGAGATGATGAGTTCTGGACCCATAGAGGTCCTCAGAAGCACAATAAGCCTCTGTTGGTACTTAAATCCATATGTACGTGTGTGTGCATGTGTGTGTGTGATGATTAGGGCTGGGACTTTATCGCATTCATTTCGATTAATTAACTACAGAAAGAATTGAAAGTTAAAAAAATTGATGCATTTAATCGCATGATGATTTTTCTTTATTGTGTAAGAATGTTATACCTTTCAAAGGAGACCAGACTCATGCATGTGCTATAAGTATAAAGTATAATAAATCGCAAAAATAACTTTTTTTCTTAGTCTGGTTTGTTCATGAAAACAAAATTAAATAAGAGAAATCACTCAATCAAGAGTTTTTTCCCCCCAATGGTCAACTGTTCTGGAATGTACTTGAAAGTACTGCATTTTACTTTTACCTCGAAAGTGCTTGAGTTTACAAAAGGTCCTTTGCGCTACATATATATATTATTCCTAAAATTGCTGCACTTTGTTAAAAATTGCATTGATCTGTTGGTCTGTGTAGTAGCTAATACAGGATTTTGCTGCTTAAACGTATGTATAATGTATATTCATTGATTCACTCGTATACCAAAATTTATTTGAATAAAAAAAAATTGCTTTTCGCATCAAATATTGCTATGCGATTAAAATGTGATTAATTTCAATTAATTAACTATAAAGTCTAGAATTAATTCGATCAAAAAAATGTATCGAGTCCCACCACTAGTGATGATGTGTACTGTAACAGTATTGTAACTGTGTGTCTGTCTGTGTTCCAGATGCTAGGTTGTGGCTGTGTGCTGCTGACCTGTCTGCTGTCACTCACTCTGTTCCACTGTGGTGTCGTCAGCCTGCGAATCAGCCAGGAGAGCCCAGAGGTGAGACCCGCCTCTCAGATACATTTGAACCCATTCACTACCACACTACAGAAGGTTGGTGTGACTAGTGTTCTGGTATGTCACTTCTTACAGCTTGTTGCTCCATATTGATTATGCACACACACGCACAGACACACAGACACACACACACACGCCCAGACCTTGCAGGTTTTTAAATCACTTTTAAAAACCTACTTGTTCTCCCTCGCCTTCCCCCCCACTTAATCACCACTAGACCCCTGGCCCCTTTTTATCTTTTTTGCTTTACTGTGTCCTACCTGCTTTCATTGTTTTACTGTGTTTTTTATTTTATATCTTGCATCGTTATATTTTGTCTTTTATCAACCTGCCTGTGAAGCACTTTGGTGCCAGCTGCCGCTGCTTGGAAATGTGCTATATAAATAAAATGTACTTGACTTGACTTGACACACGCACACGCACGCACGCACGCACGCACGCACGCACGCACGCACGCACGCACACACACACACACACACACAGACAGACACAGACAGACACAAGTGATTATGACACCTGTTGGCGCTTCCCACACGTGTGTAGGACAGTATCAATCTAAACTGTCACAGAGCAGTCAGATAGTGAATCATCTGAATCAGATACCGACGTATCAAATGATAATTACGTCCCAAACAAACAGAAATGTTCCTGAACACTCACTGAGTGGAATCAGATACACTCCACATCATGATCAACCGCAGTGCGATCGGATAAGGACTGCGCCGGGATCAGATAGGGATACATATATCACATGCTATGAAAGACGGGAGCTGTTGCTGCACTGACAGGGGATCAGATAGAGGAGACGCGGTCAGACAGTCTCACCTGATACCATGATACCAAAACAAACCACGGCATGAGCAGCTCTGAAGGGTTCAGGTTCCTAGTGACTCTACAAGACGCTCCTCACTGGAAACACACCCAGAAATATAATGTGCTGTTTCTAACCAAATAAGAGCTTTTTAAATTGAATTGAATTGGTAGGAATAGTTTTATTACTATTATATTTAGTTATTATTATTTATTACTGCAGCGCTCAAGTTCGACACTGTTTGACAAACAATCTTAACAACAAAGAGTAGTACGCTTCCCTTCCTGCTGACTTGTTGTACAGAACTTATATGTGGCTTTGGATAAAAGCGTTGAGCTAAATTTTTGCGTTGAGCTAAAAGAACTGCAAACTCCCCGTAAGAACTGCAAACTCCCCGTAAGAACTGTAAACTCCCCATAAGAACTGAAAACTCCCCGTCTAAGAACTGCAAACTCCCCATAAGAATTGCAAACTCCCTGTAAGAACTGCAAACTCCCCATAATAACTACAAACTCCCCATAAGAACTGCAAACTCCCTGTAAGAACTACAAACTCCCCATAAGAACTGCAAACTCCCCATAAGAACTGCAAACTCCCTGTAAGAACTGCAAACTCCCCATAAGAACTACAAACTCCCCATAAGAACTGCAAACTCCCCGTAAGAACTGCAAACTCCCCATAAGAACTGCAAACTCCCCGTAAGAACTGCAAACTCCCCATAAGAACTGCAAACTCCCAATAAGTACTGCAAACTCCCCATAAGAACTGCAAACTCCCAATAAGAACTGCAAACTCCCCGTAAGAACTGCAAACTCCCCGTAAGAACTGTAAACAGAACTGCAAACTCCCCATAAGAACTGCAAACTCCCCGTAAGAACTGCAAACTCCCCATAAGAACTGTAAACTCCCCATAAGAACTGCAAACTCCCCATAAGAACTACAAACTCCCCATCTAAGAACTGAAAACTCCCCGTAAGAACTGCAAACTCCCCGTAAGAACTGCAAACTCCCCATAAGAACTGCAAACTCCCCATAAGAACTGTAAACTCCCCGTAAGAACTGCAAACTCCCCATAAGAACTGCAAACTCCCTGTAAGAACTGCAAACTCCCCATAAGAACTGCAAACTCACCGTAAGAACTGCAAACTCCCCATAAGAACTGTAAACTCCCCATAAGAACTGCAAACTCCCCATAAGAACTACAAACTCCCCATCTAAGAACTGAAAACTCCCCGTAAGAACTGCAAACTCCCCGTAAGAACTGCAAACTCCCCGTAAGAACTGCAAACTCCCAATAAGAACTACAAACTCCCCGTAAGAACTGCAAACTCCCCGTCTTCTCATTTAGAAAACACAGTGTGAACTAGACTCAGCAGAACGTGTCACTTTGACTGATTTTTCTTTTGTTTGTTTTTATATAAATCGTCACCATCTGAAAGCAGTATGAACGGTACATTTAAATCAAAGTCATTGTGATGTAATAATCCTACACAGCAGTTGTATGAGCCCACGGAGTGGCACGCTGAGTCATTGTCAATGGCAGAAACGTGTGATTTGACCTGGGTGACCAAATCTCTGTTTACATTTAGTCATTCAGCTGAACGCTTTTAATCCAAAGCGACTTACAAATTCTGTACAACAAGTCAGCAGGAAGGGTACAACTCTGGCAGCTAAGGGTCAGTACGATTGTTCATCAAACAGTGTTGATCTTGAGTGCTACAGTCTTGAGTGCATAGTAGTATAGACATATTAGCATAGTAGGTAGTAATATAGGCATAGTAGTATATACATATTAGCATAGTAGGTAGTAATATAGGCATAGTAGATTACTTACTTACTTACTTACTTACTTACTTACTTACTTACTTACTTACTTACTTACTTACTTACTTACTTACTTACTTACTTACTTACTTACTTACTTACTTACTTACTTACTTACTTACTTACGTGTGATCCACTGTGACCCACTGTCACCTCCATTTATATTGTAAACACTGAATTGGAACATGCAATGTTACTCAATGTGCCTTGTATATATCATTATGTATCTATTTTTACCTTATTTGTTGGCACTCGCTTGTATTTAAATATGTTTTGGTTAAGTATTGTTGGATTTTGTGTGAAGGGCGGACTAGCAAAGTAAGATTTTCATTGTACGGCAAACTGTCTGTTTAACTGTGCACATGACAATAAACAATCTTGAATCTTGAATCTTAGTAGCAAAGTGCATAATAGTAAAAGACAGTACGATGGTTAGTATATATATATTTCAGATATTGATTGAAGAAGTGTGTTTTTAGTTGACAGCGGAAGATTGGGCGAGTGTATGATCCAAATTTATAAAAAATGCAGGACATTATATACATACAGTTCATTTTTTTTAAATCCCGCACTTTCCATTAATGACCAGCAAAATTGACATGCTGTCCTGCATTTTAGATTAGATTAGATTAGATTAGATTATAATTCAATTAGATTAGATTAGATTAGATTAGATTAGATTAGATTAGATTCAAATGTATTGTCATTACAGCACAAGTGCAGTACAACAAAAAGAAGTTTGGCATCTAACCAGAGCGCAAGTGTAGCAGTAAGGTGCAACAGTAATATACAATGTACAGGTGATTAAACTGGGTACAAAATATATAAATTTGGATAATTTGGTGGAAAAAAATTTGGTATTTGTTTAGTATCACAACATTATTTAGCAATTTTGAACTTGTGTTCTTCCTCTAGGGGTCATGATTGTGCATTGCATTTTGATTTGAAGCTTGGAAGTAAAGATCATAGAGGATGGCCAGTGTTCTTAAAAGACATTGTAATGGATAACATTTGTGTTTTTGTTATCCAATTGCTCTAGTCATGTAATCAGATTATTCTAGTCCCAAAGAGTGCTCAGTGCTGTGTGACTAACGGTACCAGCCGTGGGGCCCTGGGGCCCTGAGGCCGTGATTTTCATTACATGTAATCAGTGTATAAAGGTTAGGAGGGGTGCAACCTGGGGGGGGGGTTGTTGGGAGTCAGGAGGTCCAGCCTTGGGGGTGGGAGGACTCAGCCAGGCCCAAACTGTTGACTCTGGCTCCCCTCTCTCCTGTCTCTCCCCTCTCTCCTGTCTCTCTCCTCTCTCTTGCACTATCTCCTCTCTCCTGTCTCTCCCCTCTCCTCTCTCCTATCTCCTATCTCCTCTCTCTCCTCTTTCTTCTCTCCTCTCTCCCCTCTCCTCTCTCCCCTGTCTTCTCCCCCTCTCTCTCCTCTCTTTTCTCTCTTCTCTCTCTCCTCTCTTCTCTCTACTCTCTATTCTCTCCTTTCTCTCTCCTCTCCCTCTCTCTCCTTTCTCTCTCCCCCTCTCTCCCCTCTCCTCTCTCTCCCCTCTATCCTCTCTCCCCTCTGATTAAGATTAACCTCTGTGATACGATGAGCTGTCATCACTCTTGTATAAATATCTGTTCTATAAATACCAGGTCCTCCCTGGAGGTCTGTGAGTGAGGACATAACAGGTCAGAGCAGCCTGGAGGATCACTGTGAGTGAGGACATAACAGGTCAGAGCAGCCTGGAGGATCACTGTGAGTGAAGACATAACAGGTCAGAGCAGCCTGGGGGATCACTGTGAGTGAAGACATAACAGGTCAGAGCAGCCTGGAGGATCACTGTGAGTGAAGACATAACAGGTCAGAGCAGCCTGGAGGATCACTGTGAGTGAGGACATAACAGGTCAGAGCAGCCTGGAGGATCACTGTGAGTGAAGACATAACAGGTCAGAGCAGCCTGGAGGATCACTGTGAGTGAGGACATAACAGGTCAGAGCAGCCTGGAGGATCACTGTGAGTGAAGACATAACAGGTCAGAGCAGCCTGGAGGATCACTGTGAGTGAAGACATAACAGGTCAGAGCAGCCTGGAGGATCACTGTGAGTGAAGACATAACAGGTCAGAGCAGCCTGGAGGATCACTGTGAGTGAGGACATAACAGGTCAGAGCAGCCTGGAGGATCACTGTGAGTGAGGACATAACAGGTCAGAGCAGCCTGGAGGATCACTGTGAGTGAAGACATAACAGGTCAGAGCAGCCTGGAGGATCACTGTGAGTGAAGACATAACAGGTCAGAGCAGCCTGGAGGATCACTGTGAGTGAAGACATAACAGGTCAGAGCAGCCTGGAGGATCACTGTGAGTGAAGACATAACAGGTCAGAGCAGCCTGGAGGATCACTGTGAGTGAAGACATAACAGGTCAGAGCAGCCTGGAGGATCACTGTGAGTGAGGACATAACAGGTCAGAGCAGCCTGGAGGATCACTGTGAGTGAAGACATAACAGGTCAGAGCAGCCTGGAGGATCACTGTGAGTGAGGACATAACAGGTCAGAGCAGCCTGGAGGATCACTGCTTCAAATCGACCTCCTTCATCCTGTACTGATTCATTGTAGGTTTTCTATTTTAAGCTTCTCATTCTCAAGCTATTGAACTGTTGATTTGACTTTATTGTCATACAAATATAACTTTTCTTTAGAGAGGTCAGAGGTCATTACACCCCTATCCCCATCAGTGGTTCCCAATCCTCTCCTCGAGGCACCCCAGCCGTTCCATGTATTTGTTAAATTGCACCACCAGCACACCTGATTCAACTAATAAAGGGCTAGTTAAAGGCCAACTTGCAGGTTGTATTTTTGTTCAATAAACAATGTGACTAGGCCAACGGTGACTTTCATGAAGAGGGAAAAAAAAGTATCGAAATTGACCCAGTTTTAGCGTTTTTATCAAACATTTTGTCGACCCAACCACAACCACCACGCACATGGATATTTTAATTCATGGTTCATAACGTGCATGTGTCATCTTAATGATGCCGTCACAGCAGGTGCAGGGCAGCAGGGGGCCTGAGAATCACAGGCAGGTAGTGGCAGGAAGCAGAGCCTTCTTGTTACTACTAGCCGAGGAGCTAGTATCTGTTTCACCTAACACTATTGCTCCGTGATCATAGCCATTCATCTCTAAAGCTAACCACTGTAAAAGCCACAACCACGTTACCATATTTGTAATAATGTAAATCATTGTGCCGTTGTACATATTGTAAGAGCCAAAGCTATATATATTTCGGTTATTGTATTATATGAATGTTTAATATTGATTGGATTTAGATAAAGTCATGGAACCGTCGTATTTGTCATAATAGAGCATTCTGGAACCTAGAACCTTCTAGAACGTTTGTGGTGATGTCATAATAGATCTTTCTGGAACATAAAACAGTCCACACGGAACTTGTGGGGTGAGGTCATAGTAGGCCATGCTAGAACGTAAAACATTCTGGAACCACCGTATGACATCATGATAGAAGGTCCTCGAACCTTCATGATGTCACCGTATGAGGTCATAACCGAACATTCTAGAACCGTTCGGTCTCTATATAAGCGGGCGTTCCCACGAACGGCCTTTTTGCATCTTCGACCAGACTGAATCGGACCAAACGGAGGGACTCAACCATGGACTGAAGCCAGAAGCCAACAAGTGGATTTGCGGTTTTCACATTGCGAAGGAATTTTCAGGTGTCGAGTCGGCGGTGATTTTGGAGACTGGGAAAATACAGTTTTCTTACCTTGTAGTAGTATGTGTAGTATGGACAGGAATATTTAGGAAAGTAGATTTAGGACCACTTCTGTAAAGAGAGACTTTGCAAATAAACCATTTAGATATCTTTACTTTACACTGGAGCGGCTGTGGACATTGCTTTTCTTTATCAACGGACGAGTTACTCACGAGTAAGTAATTTGACAAGTGGAGTGGATTGCCGGCTGCCACACATATTGTGTATATAACGTTAGTAGCTAAGTTAGCTAGCTTGGTAGCCAGCATTCTCGAAACTCCTAACATGCCCCGATTTAAAATGGTTCTCTTCTCTTTGTATACCTTTGTCCTCACAAGTATTCTGCCAGGGAACTTATGGACACGACAATAGTAGTAGTTATAAGGTGTTCGAGCTTGTAACGTTAACGTTAGTTAGCTAATAGCTATCGTGGTAGCCCGTTTCGTGACTGATGCACCGAGTGCTATCCGAGGGGCTGCTATCGTATCAACATGCCGTGACGTGTAGCTTGCTAGCCGGCATGATGCGTGTGCAGTGCTTTGCCCCACAGGTCTGAGAAGAGGACCTGCACATTTTACTCGTTCCCAAAACTCTTTTACATGCCCCGATTTAAAATGGTTCACGACAGTAGACATAATGCTAACGTTAGCGGGGTAACGTTAGCCAGAGCCATATAGCCAGTAGTACTATGACCCGGACGGGCATAAGGCATAAGTTACCGGTAGTGACGTCACGGCACTGATAGCGTCTGATAAGCTTTTTGATTTGCTCCATACATGTTATTCGTGCATGGACCTTTTTAACCCTTTCTGAGTGGAATTTCCGGCGTCAAATGGAAAAAGATTTATATTGAAAATAGATACCAATGATGTAAACTACCCATAATTGAAGAGTAGGGTTTAACCTGCAAGTTGGCCTTTAAGTGGTGCTGGTGGTGGAATTTAACAAATACATGGAACGGCTGGGGTGCTTCGAGGAGAGGATTGGGAAGCAATGCCCTACATGTACCTTTCTTTAGAGAGGTCAGGGGTCATTACACCTCTATCCCCTACATGTCGTTCCTCTCTACTCCCACCTCTCTCCTTGGAGGAGAGAAGAGAGGAGAGAGAAGGTAGGAGAGGGAAGGAGGAGGGGGAGAGGAAGGAGGAGAGGGGAGAGAGGAAGGAGGAGGTAGGAGAGAGGAGGGAGGAGAGAGGAGGGAGGAGAGTGGAGAGAGGAAGGAGGAGAGGGGAGAGAGGAAGGAGGAGAGGGGAGAGAGGAAGGAGGAGAGTGGAGAGAGGAGGAGATGAGAGAGGAGAGAGGAGAGAGGAGGGAGGAGAGGGGAGAGAGGAGGAGATGAGAGAGGAGAGAGGAGGGAGGAGAGGGGAGAGAGGAAGGAGGAGAGTGGAGAGAGGAGGAGATGAGAGAGGGGAGAGGAGAGAGGAGGGAGGAGAGGGGAGAGAGGAAGGAGGAGGGAGGAGAGAGGGGGGAGGAGAGGGGAGAGAGGAGAGAGGAGGGAGGAGAGGGGAGAGAGGAGAGAGGAGAGAGGAGGGAGGAGAGAGGAGGGAGGAGAGGGGAGAGAGGAAGGAGGAGGGAGGAGAGAGGGGGGAGGGGGGAGGAGAGGGGAGAGAGGAAGGAGGAGGGAGGAGAGAGGGGGGAGGAGAGGGGAGAGAGGAGAGAGGAGAGAGGAGAGAGGAGGGAGGAGAGAGGAGGGAGGAGAGGGGAGAGAGGAGAGAGGAGAGAGGAGAGAGGAGGGAGGAGAGAGGAGAGAGGAGGGAGGAGAGGGGAGAGAGGAGAGAGGAGAGAGGGGGGAGGAGAGAGGAGAGAGGAGGGAGGAGAGGGGAGAGAGGAGAGAGGGGGGAGGAGAGGGGAGAGAGGAGGGAGGAGAGAGGAGGGAGGAGAGGGGAGAGAGGAAGGAGGAGGGAGGAGAGAGGGGGGAGGGGGGAGGAGAGGGGAGAGAGGAAGGAGGAGGGAGGAGAGAGGGGGGAGGAGAGGGGAGAGAGGAGAGAGGAGAGAGGAGAGAGGAGGGAGGAGGGAGGAAAGGGGAGAGAGGAGAGAGGAGAGAGGAGGGAGGAGAGAGGAGAGAGGAGGGAGGAGAGGGGAGAGAGGAGAGAGGAGAGAGGGGGGAGGAGAGAGGAGAGAGGAGGGAGGAGAGGGGAGAGAGGAGAGGGGGGAGGAGAGAGGAGAGAGGAGGGAGGAGAGAGGAGAGAGGAAGGAGGAGGGAGGAGAGAGGGGGGAGGAGAGGGGAGAGAGGAGAGAGGAGAGAGGAGAGAGGAGAGGGGAGAGAGGAGAGAGGAGAGAGGGGGGAGGAGAGAGGAGAGAGGAGGGAGGAGAGAGGAGAGAGGAAGGAGGAGAGAGGGGGGAGGAGGGAGGAGAGGGGAGATAGGAGAGAGGAGAGAGGGGGGAGGAGAGAGGAGAGAGGAGAGAGTAAGGAGGAGGGAGGAGGAAGGAGGAGAGGAGAGAGGAGGGAGGGGGGAGGAGAGGGGAGAGAGGAGAGGAGAGAGGAGAGAGGAGGGAGGAGAGAGGGGGGAGGAGAGGGGAGAGAGGAGAGAGGAGAGAGGGGGGAGGAGAGGGGAGAGAGGAAGGAGGAGGGAGGAGGAAGGAGGAGAGGGTGTGGTAGGAGTGTGGAGTGAGGTGTGAGGGAGTGTGGTGGAGGTGGGAGGAGGTGGTGGGGGTGTGGGTGTGGGTGAGGGTGGGTGTGAGTGGAGGGAGGTGAGGTGAGGAGGAGTGGATGGAGGGTGGGGAGGAGGAGGAGAGGGGAGAGAGGAAGGAGGAGAGAGGAGAGAGAAGAGAGGAGGGAGAAGAGGGGAAAGAGGAGGAAGGAGAGAGGAGGGGAGAGAGGAGGGGGGGGAGGAGAGTGGAGAGGGGAGAAAGGAAGGAGGAGAGAGGAGAGAGGAAGGAGGAGAGGGGAGGGGGGTGGGAGAGAGGGTTTTGAGGACACACCTCTCCCTCACTATAAGGGGCTAAATATATAAATCTCAGTCCGGACAGCAAACACCTGTAACACCACAGTTTTACAAGCTGTAGAGCTGATTGCTTTCACCTGCCAGTAACGTACTATCTATTTTATGAACAGACTTTATTCTTCCTGCTAATTATTTCAAAGGTTCAGGACATTTATATGGTCATATCACTGCTGCTGTTCCCAGCTGTTACCGGTGGGCTCTGATCAGCCAATAGGACGGCTGTATGAGTCAACGTGTGACAGAACATTGAATGATGTCACAACTCCCCCCGATGAGGAGAGCTCACAGCCGTCATCTCCTGTGAGATCTCTATCATATCCATCATGTCCAGAACTGAACTGAACTGAACTGAACTGAACTGAACTGAACTGAACTGAACTGAACTGAACTGAACTGAACTGAACTGAACTGAACTGAACTGAAGTATGGCTGAAATCAAAGCAGCAGTGCTCACATATGTAGACACGGACTGGTTTTGTTGTTTTGATCATGGACTCTTGTTCTGGTAACTATTTGTTCTGATTTGTGATTTGAATTGAGTATTATACTGTTCATTTTATTCTATCTTTTAGAAAAGCCTCAATGGACTAGTGTTGAAAACAACACACCTGGTCTGTCCACTGTGACTGGTCCAATGTAGCTGTGGTGTAAATTTTATATATTTTTTTAAAAATGTAATCTTCTTCCCCCTCCTTTTTCCTCAGTTTTTCTCCCATCCCAATGTTAGTCGTTATGCCAATTCCCAATCCCCTTCCTGGTCGCTGCGCACCTACCCCCTACAGTCGGTCTGGGAGAGTGGAGGCTATCACATGTTTCCTCCGACACATGTGTAGCCAGCCCACCGCTTCTTTTCACCTGGCAGCGCGGACTCTCACTGAGAGGGTGTAACGTGTGGAAGGATCACACTACCCCCCTTAGATCATTACCTCGCTGAGCAGGCGCCCCGACCGAACTGTAGGAGTCGCTGTTTACAACGACCAGGACCCACCCACCAGCTTTCCCACCCCTAACACTGCCAATTGTGTTAGTATGAACGACCAGCCAAGCTGGTAGCAACGCAGAGAGCTGGGCCCGAACCCAGCGTCTCCAGCGTTGGTGGCGAGCGCCTTGCCCACTACACCACCTAGCCGCCCTGCTGTGGTGTCCATTTTAAATAAAAGTTTTCATTCATTCAACTGACCTTCTGACCTTGTGACCTTGTGACCTTGTGTCCGCTCAGTTTGTGGACCGGGTTCTGGCCGTGGCTCAGTCTCGGTCGGCGGAGGAGAAGGGGGAGGAGCTGACGGCTAAGCTGCTCCTATTGGACCACCTGGTGAGGATGGAGAATGACGTCTTTGAGCCCAAGAGAAAGAGGAGTTTCCCTGGCAACAACACGCCTCTCGACCGGCTGTCAATCAGCACCATGGACCCCAAGGGATCCAAACAGAGGTAAGGTAGGAGGCCTAGGAGGTGGTATTGTCTCCAAACTGGACTCTTAGAAGGTCTTCGGACGCCTAGGAGGTGGTATTGTCTCCAAACTGGACTCTTAGAAGGTCTTCGGACGCCTAGGAGGTGATATTGTCTCCAAACTGGACTCTTAGAAGGTCTTCGGACGCCTAGGAGGTGATATTGTCTCCAAACTGGACTCTTAGAAGGTCTTCGGAGCCTCCTAGGAGGTGATATTGTCTCCGAACTGGACTCTTAGAAGGTATTCGGAGCCTCCTAGGAGGTGATATTGTCTCCGAACTGGACTCTTAGAAGGTCTTCGGAGCCTCCTAGGAGGTGATATTGTCTCCAAACTGGACTCTTAGAAGGTCTTCGGAGCCTCCTAGGAGGTGGTATTGTCTCCAACTTGACTCTTAGAAGTAGGGATGTCCGATATTATCGGCCGATATCGGCATTAAAATGTGATATCGGAAAATATCGGTATCGGTTTTAAATTTTTTTATTTATTTTTTTTACATTTCTATAACCTTTATTTACCCAGGCAAGCAAGTACGAACAAATTCTGATTTTATTTATTGTCAAAAGTATGCATAATGTTGTGTTAATTCCACAACAAGAGATATGTAATGTTAATTACCTGAAATGATTCCATTTTTTTGGGAGGGGAAACCCTGCATATATCGGTATCGGTTGATATCGGTTGATATCGGTTGATATCGGTATCGGAAATTAAGAGTTGGACAATATTGGTATATCGGTATTGGTAAAAAAGCCAATATCGAGCATCCCTACTTAGAAGGTATTCGGAGCCTCCTATGAGGTGGTATTGTCTCCAACGTGACTCTTAGAAGGTCTTGGCAGCCTCCTATGAGGTGGTATTGTCTCCAACTTGACTCTTAGAAGGTCTTGGGAGCCTCCTAGGAGGTGGTATTGTCTCCAACTTGACTCTTAGAAGGTCTTGGGAGCCTCCTAGGAGGTGGTATTGTCTCCAACGTGACTCTTAGAAGGTCTTGGGAGCCTCCTAGGAGGTGGTATTGTCTCCAACGTGACTCTTAGAAGGTCTTGGGAGCCTCCTAGGAGGTGGTATTGTCTCCAACGTGACTCTTAGAAGGTCTTGGGAGCCTCCTAGGAGGTGGTATTGTCTCCAACGTGACTCTTAGAAGGTCTTGGCAGCCTCCTATGAGGTGGTATTGTCTCCAACTTGACTCTTAGAAGGTCTTAGGAGCCTCCTAGGAGGTGATATTGTCTCCAACGTGACTCTTAGAAGGTCTTGGGAGCTTCCTAGGAGGTGGTATTGTCTCCAACGTGACTCTTAGAAGGTCTTGGGAGCTTCCTAGGAGGTGGTATTGTCTCCAACGTGACTCTTAGAAGGTCTTGGGAGCTTCCTAGGAGGTGGTATTGTCTCCAACGTGACTCTTAGAAGGTCTTGGGAGCCTCCTATGAGGTGGTATTGTCTCCAACGTGACTCTTAGAAGGTCTTGGGAGACTCCTAGGAGGTGGTATTGTCTCCAACTTGACTCTTAGACGGTCTTGGGAGCTTCCTAGGAGGTGGTATTGTCTACACACTGGACTCGTAGCAGATTACTTGAGGTCACCCCATTCCACCGTGTTCACATTATTTTAATAGTGCTATTTTTATCCTGCTGTTTTTACCGACACACATAATTAAATTATGCTGCGAGTTGAGAGTAAAATAAAGTGAGCTGTTAATGGCAGAGGTAGGTCAATTATCACCACTCTGAAATAGAACATGTAGCGATGAAGAGAATGGGGTTTTAATTGACTTGGCTCTGTCTGTTGGCAGCGTGGAAGCAGGCAGCGCTCCTTCTCTACTCTCTCCGTCCATGCTGCGCTGTCGGGACAGTCCTTAACCCCTTCAGCCTAACCTCAGCCTAACTCTAACGCTAACCCTAACCTCAGCCTAACTCTAACCTCAGCCTAACTCTAACCTCATCCTAACTCTCACCTCAGCCTAACTCTAACCTCAGCCTAACTCTAACGCTAACCCTAACCTCAGTCTAACTCTAACCTCAGCCTAACTCTCACCTCAGCCTAACTCTCACCTCAGCCTAACTCTAACCTCAGCCTAACTCTAACCTCAGCCTAACTCTAACCTCAGCCTAACTCTCACCTCAGCCTAACTCTAACCTCAGCCTAACTCTAACCTCAGCCTAACTCTAACCTCAGCCTAACTCTCACCTCAGCCTAACTCTAACCTCAGCCTAACTCTAACCTCAGCCTAACTCTCACCTCAGCCTAACTCTCACCTCAGCCTAACTCTAACCTCAGCCTAACTCTAAACCTAACTCTAACCTCAGCCTAACGCCTAACCCTAACCTCAGCCTAACTAACTGTCTGTCTGTCTGTCTGTCTGCCTGTCTGTCTGTCTGTCTGTCTGTCTGTCTGTCTGTCTGTCTGTCTGTCTGTCTGTCTGTCTGTCTGTCTGTCTGTCTGTCTGTCTGTCTGTCTGTCTGTCTGTCTGTCTGTCTGTCTGTCTGACAGGAAGGTGGTTGAGTTGACTGTCTCCTGTGTGTCTGTCTGTCTGACAGGAAGGTGGTTGAGTTGACTGACTCCTGTGTGTCTGTTGTCTGACAGGAAGGTGGTTGAGTTGACTGACTCCTGTGTGTCTGTTGTCTGACAGGAAGGTGGTTGAGTTGACTGACAGCTGTCTGTCTGTTGTCTGACAGGAAGGTGGTTGAGTTGACTGACTCCTGTCTGTCTGTCTGTTGTCTGACAGGAAGGTGGTTGAGTTGACTGACTCCTGTGTGTCTGTTGTCTGACAGGAAGGTGGTTGAGTTGACTGACTCCTGTCTGTCTGTCTGTCTGTCTGTCTGTCTGTCTGTTGTCTGACAGGAAGGTGGTTGAGTTGACTGACTCCTGTCTGTCTGTTGTCTGACAGGAAGGTGGTTGAGTTGACTGACTCCTGTGTGTCTGTTGTCTGACAGGAAGGTGCTTGATCTGCCCAGGAGGAGGATCAGTATTCCTATCGACAGGATTGGAGTCAGTCGCCTCCCCAGCAGTCGAGGGTAGAGCGCCGCTAACCCACCCTCTCCTCTAGCGCCCTCCTCTGGACAGGTAGGGGAACACATCACACTCACTACTTGACCCATTTCACGTTTCCATCAATATAAATACAGCATTGCATAATGGGATCGAAATAGGGGGTCAATTCAAAAGGGGTATAATTCAATTATACAGTGCAGTTATACAGAAAACAATGTGTTTAAATAGAACAAAGTAATTTCGGCTCAGAAAGATGGTCAGATGTATTGATGTAAAATATGGGTCTGATTAGTAAAAAGTCACGTTTAGACCGGTATATTTAACCCTTTCACTACCACACTACAGAAGGTTAACCTTTCACTACCACACTACATACGGTTATACCTTCTGTAGTGTGGTAGTGAAAGGGTTAAAGACTAGAAGTACTGTATGTGGAGGAAAAACCTGTGATATACAGGAGGCTAATTCTTCTTCTTTGTTGGTTGTTTCTGTTCTGTCTGCAGGGGAACCTCCACAGGTAGAAACTGCACGGAACACACGTCACCACGACAACCAGCCACAGCCTACACCCCCCCCCCCCCCCCCCTCCCCCGGACCCCCCCCCCCCCCCCCTCCCACGCCACTGACACCTACTGGGATGGTCACTCATTATGAACTGATGCATGTAAAAAAAAGAAAAAATCATCATATTTCCGCTGTCGGGTGAGAACCGATTTGATGATCGTTGTGTTTTTTTTTTGTTTTACTTGAATTGAAAGTCGACACAGTTCTCCAGGTCGTGATGTCTGGTTTCATGACCCTCTGGACCACGGAGCCCGTTCAGAACCCCCACCCCCAAACCCCCCGACGTAGAACGTCAAAATTACACAAGTGACGGAAAAACAAGGTTGTTTTTCTAAATAGAGGAATCTTTTAGAAAGACCACATCTGTCCTCCATGTTGGAAGAAACTAATGTGTTGATATGTGAGAAATATATCAACAAAAACACAGGTCTTATTACTGCATCTTGTAAACTAGTGGAACAGTTCTACCTACTCTACCACGGCGCAGAAATGTGGTTACCAATGGTTACAGGCAGCCATGTTGGAACTATTTACAAACATCTGGTGCAAGGCCTCTATTCCTGTAAGGTTCTCACTCGACAGCAGCGATACGCCACTTGTAAAAAAAAGAAATGCCCCAACAAGCTCTTATTCTCATTAGGAGAAACCTGAATGAAGATAGCTGGGATACTGAAGCATGTGTACACTGTACAGCTTTACCTGTTTACTGTCTGCATCAGCTCAGTTTCCACGGACATGTTTGGAATAATCTGTTTGTTTATAATCTGTAGGCTACATGGATATCACCGAGGGTTAATCAGAGAGTTGCTCAGGAAACTCTCCCAGCGAATGATGTATTGTTCAAGAGCTGATATGGACGCAGCGGTCTGATTTTGAGAGTAGCGAGAGGGACAGGAAGTGAAACAGGAACAGAGCACTAGAGCCCTTTTAGTAGACATTTCCATCGTCTGTCCGGCGTCCGCACATTCATTTTTTCAGCCCGTTTGACCTGACAAAGATCCACAAAGGATCGAAATGTCAAACGTCAAAGAACAAAGGTGTACGCGTGGAGTCTGTCGTAGCCCCGTAAAAGAGGTCGACGAACTCCACCGCATACACCTTTGTTATAATAACAATGTTATTAACCTTTTCACTACCACACTACACGATTTTCCCACCGGCACTTTAGCGACCACTAGTGGCTCGGGTGTGCATATTTTGTAATACAATATATATATATATCGAATTAAAGCCCCATTTGTTGACTGTCGATAGCCCTTTCAGGTGACAAAAATCCGTTCGGCGGTTCTCGAGTTACATGCCAATATTTGAGGCTTGCGCAAAGTACACGGTATTGCGCAAATACTACTCGCAACTCTTGGGGCTCTAGTTCCGTAAATCATTTGGCTGGGGATGTACGAATCAGGGATCTAGGTGAAAAGTTACAAGAGAAAACAGGAAGAGAAAAACCGCTGAATGAATTGAAGTCTATGAGAAAACTGAGCTTTTCTTTTGTACACAGTTTACCGAAATCACTCCTAATCACTCATTTCTGAACGGATCTTTATGAAATTTGGACATGTACTACATAAGACTTCAGGCTTCAGGGAGTTGTTTAAGCCATACGAATTTCTGGGGAAATACTACTTCTGGACTACTAACTACTACAGAAAAACTTGAGTAACAAGTTTTTCTACAACTCAAGTTCAGACCTATGCTACTCTATTTCATTACCACTAAAGGTGAGATTCCCTTATTGTATCAGAAACCTCAGAATGTCATCTTTCACAAGAGACCAGGCTCATGCATGTGGTATAAGTATAAAGTATAGTATTTTGGTTTGCAAAAAAAGTATGCAGTCCTCAAAAACGAAAACTAAAATGGCCAATTTTGGGGGGCGCCTGTTACCTTTCACTACCACACTACAGACGGTTAACCTTATGTAGTGTGGTTGTGAAAGGGTTAACCCTTTGTCATGTTACAGTGAAAGGGTTAACCTTCTGTATTGTCGCAGTGAAAGGGTTAACCCTTTGGTAGTGTGTGTCGCAGTGAAAGGGTTAGACGACATTTCGACACAGATGATGGCTCGTCTTGACAGAGGATGGAAACGGATGGCAGTGAAAGGGTTAATGCAGTAACTAGAAAGGGACGTCACCAGCGTCAGGGAAGTGGAACTGCGTTGCGTTACTATACGCTCGTCTGTCCGTCGCCGGCCTGACATTTTTTAGATCCTTTTTTGATTGGTTCAGTGAGTAACGAGCTCTCGGAGACGACGGGGGACGCCGCGTGCGGACGAGGACCTCCTGGAGCTACATCACCGCCGCGGAACAACACATGCACGCACACACACACACACACACACACACACACACACACACACACACACACACGTATTTAGCCACACTACCTGTGGGAGAGCTGGTCTATATTATTCACACACGCACACTTTGTCCCCCCCCCCCCCCCCCCTCTCACCTTGACAGGAGGCCGCCTCTGTGTTTCGGCCGCTGCCTCGACATTTTAAAACATGAATATTATGACACAACTTGACTCGAGTGTTTGCATCGTAGCTCCTGTAGCAGTGACCCTGTGTTCTCAAACGCTTGTTAACTGGCTGAAAATGAACTGTATTTGCATTAAAGAAATGAAGAAAAAAAGTCATTTGTCGTTTTGTTTTTTCATTCCAGGGCAATTATTCCATCAGACCCAGAGTGATGTTTATTCCCCACTAATGTGTTTAAAATAACCCTCAGAGGTCCGCTCCACTCAGAAACAGTCAGTTATGTTAACTCCTCTTGGAGGCGTGACTTTCACTTAATAGATTGTTATGTGTGACTTTGACTCTACAGATTATTATTTAAAATTCCTGGTAAATATCAATGGCTGCTTGTTGTTCATTTACATATTCATAAATGAGGTAGAGATGCTGAGATGCTGCTGAGACATTTAGTAGTTTATTGAACAATTTGGTTAAAACATATTTTTTTTGTATTTTATTTTTTTATTATTTTTTAAACAAACATATAAACAAACATGACAACACACGATAAGATATACAAGCATTAATTGTCAGGGCACATCCAATGAGATCACATTTTAGTTAGTTGTCTTATATAAGATATACCCCTAATACCTGTTATCTAAAAAACCTACACACATATGCTCCAGCTCGAACCCCCCCCTCCCGGACCCCACCTTGAGAAGTACCTCCACTATCCCTCGCACCTAACCAGACACTACCATTACAAGCTAGCTTTTATTCTCTCTACCACTTCTAACCACATTGACATTTTGGATTCATTGAGACCCAGAATTCTTGCTGTAGATATTTCATGGTAAATTACATCGAGATATGTAAGAAACCAAACTTTACGGCACATTTTTTTCCGGTTGAAACCAGCGTGATGCGATCAGCTTTTTGGCTACTGTGATACCCGATAAAACCAATCTCTTTAGCTGTGGATTCACTGCAAACTCAAAAACATCATTCAATAGTAATACCGAGGGGTGTACAGGTATATTCCAAGATACGAGTTTTGATATTTGTTGGGTCACATCTTTCCAGAATGCCTTAACTGGTGAGCAGTCCCAATACATGTGCATAAATGTCCCTTCGTCCCCATTTGTACATTGGGTGCATTTGGAATCTTGTTTAAGCCCCATTCGGCACAGTCTTATAGGAGTCAAGTATGTCCTGTGAATATAGTTAAGATTGATTTGTTGATGATCCGGGTTCCTTGATGTAAGTCGGACATTTGCCCAGGCTCCTTGCCAATCAAAGTCATTTTCCAGGTCTGGTATATCCCTCCTCCAGACAGAGTCTAGTTGGAGGGTTTCATACGAGGATGTTAGTAATTGATGATAAAATTCTGAAACAAAACCTCTCGATGTCTCTCTTGCTTAGAAGAATTTGTGGTATCTGTGGTGTTCAATTGGTCTGTCTAATGGGACACCGTGAGACTTCAAACATAGCTCTAACTGTTTGTGAAAAAGCCATGTGGACTTGGTGAGATTAAATTTTTTGTGTATTTCTTTATCACTACAAAAACCCTGTTTGTTAAAAACATCCCCTAATGAGTGTATGCCTTGCTCTTCCCATATAGGGAATCTTATAGGTAGTTTTCCAATTAAGAGTGCATTGTTATTGAATAAGGGAGTATGATTGTGCCATTTTTGTGGGTTAGGATTTTTTTTTTGTGATTCACGCCATATCCGGATCGCATGAGTAATTATGGGGCCAAATTTTCGTTCACAGTGCTTGATTGGTAGTTTAGTGTATGCTATGTCCTTCAGTCTATGTGGGGCTACTATGTTTTCTTCTCATTTTCTCCAGGATGCTAATGCTTGGGAGTCAAACCATGTTGTCAATGGACTTAATGTGTATGCCTTAAAACAGTGGTCACCAACCCGTCGATCTTGATCGACTGGTCAATCTTTGAGACTGTCCCTGTAGATCTTTCCATGAAAAGTAAAAAAAAAAAAAAAAAAAAAAAAAAAATTTTCTTTTTTTAGATCTTACCCTGAGAGTCCACATTACAGTTCTACCTTTGTTTTGATGTGAAAAGTGATGCTGCACTTAGCACTGACTGAGAAAGTACACATACAGTTCTACTTTTGTTTTGATGTGAAAATGATGCTGCACTTAGCACTGACTGCACTTAGCACTGCCTGAGAAAGTACACATTACAGTTCTACTTTTGTTTTGATGTGAAAAGTGATGCTGCAATTAGCACTGACTGAGAAAGTAAACATTACAGTTCTACTTTATAAAATGCTAATTGTAAATATGTTTGTCAATGTTAATAATATGAGAAAGTCCACATTACAGTTCTACTTTTGTTTTGATGTGAAAAGTGATGCTGCATAAGATGACTGCAATTAGCACTGACTGAGAAAGTACATAATAGTTCTACTTTGACGTTTTAATGTTGGACCAAAGCATTGCATGTAATTAGAATACAGGCAAATAAAAGTCATTTAGTTTAAAGTACAATCTTGGCTGTCTTTTTCTCTCAACGCTTCAATAGGTAGATCTTGCCTTCACCAAAAAAAAAAAAAAGTGATCTTGGGCTTAAAAAGGTTGGTGACCACTGCCTTAAAATATAGGAAAAAATCTGGAAATGCCATGCCACCATCTGCTTTATTTCTCTGTGCGGTGGATCTTTTTATACGTGGTGGTTTGTTATTCCAAATAAATTTGTATGTGGAGGAGTGCAATCTTTTCCAGTAACCCTCTGGAGGGGGTAACGGTAGCATTGAACTGAAGAAGTTGATTTTAGGTAGTACATCCATCTTAACTATTGATATCCGTGCTTGTACTGTGTTTTTAAGTTTTGCCCATCTATCAAGGTCGTCTTTGATTTTGTTTTGGATTTTTGTGTAGTTGTGCTTCACCGTTTGTCTTATGGTGGGGAATATTTCCACTCCCAAGCATCTGAAATGTTTTACCATCGGTATCTCTCCTGGGAGGGTTGTATCTTTTTTTGCAGGGGTGTTAAGTGGAAGGAAAGCCGACTTCGGCCAATTTATCTTAAATCCCGATAAATCACCAAAGTCCTCAATCAACTTGAGCAGATGAGGCAATGTGGTGTTGGGGTTTTGCATGAACAATATTACATCGTCCGCATATAAACTAATTTTTTGTTGTGTGCCCTTGATTACGATTGGTTCTATGGATTGGGATTGTCTTATATATTGTGCTAAAGGCTCTAATGATAGATTGAACAGTCCGGGACTAAGAGGACAACCCTGTCTGGCAGAGCGTGATACCGGAAAGATTTTGGAGATGATTGTGCCTATTGTAATCATGGCCGATGGGTCTTTGTATAATACTTTAATCATATCGATGAATCCTTTTCCTAACCCCATCCTTTCTAGCACTGCCCATAGATACGACCATTCCAGCCTGTCAAAGGCTTTCATAGCATCCAGGGACAGCATCGCCTTAGGTATGGTGTCCTCCTTGTCGGCATCAAGTACGTGCAGTATTCGTCTTATGTTTTCAGTGATCAGGCGGCCTCCTATGAAGCCAGTTTGGTCCGGGTGAACTAAAGACGTCATATGCTTTTGTAATCTGATGGCTAATACCTTAGAGTACAGTTTGATATCTGTTCCGAGGAGGCTTAAAGGTCTATAACTACCGCACTCGTTGGGGTCTTTGTCTTTTTTAAGGAGGACTGTTATGAGTGCAATATTGTCATTCTTATGGAAGTTCCCCTCCTTGACTGAGTATAAGATCATATTTAGTAATAAGGGGCCAATTATGTCCCAACAAGAAAGGTACATTTCTGATGGGAAACCGTCTCTTCCAGGAGCCTTACCACTTTTCATTGCGGTTATGGCCTTCTTGAGTTCCTCTAGTGTGATCGGTGTTTCTAACTGTTTAGCGTCATCCTCTGAAAGTTTAGGGAGAATAATTTGATTAAGAAATGTGTCCATTTTGTTTTGATCGAAGGTCGTTTCTGATTTATATAAGTCGGAGTAGAATACTTTGAATGTATCGTTTATTTTTACAGGATCTGTTACAAGTACTTGTTGTGCTCTAATGGTAGTTATATCTGCAAATGTTGCATTAATTCTTAATCGCATGGCTAATAGGTGGCTGGGTTTGGAACCATGGGAGTACTGCTGTTGTCTTGTGCTGCGTATTTGTATTTCCGATTGTTGTCTGTATATGGCATTGATCTCTATTTTTAGTACGTTAACTTGATTTTCTAGTCGAGTTGAGTTGTTGTATTTTAGAGAATTAAATAACGTTGAGTAAAGCGTTTCCAGCTCAGCCAGTTTTGTGCATTGATTCTTGCGCATTTTGGAGGAAAAGCTATCCGTGAAATCTTTGATCATTCCCTTTACCGACATCCATATTATTCTGGGGTCTTGCACCGAGTTTGCATTCTCCCGTTGGAATACTATAAGAGCTTCTTTGAGTTGTGTAATGAATTCCTTGTTATTAAGCAGCAACGAGTTAAATCGTCATCTTGGGGCTCGGGAGGATAGTATACCAAATGTACCTTTAAGGAGTAAATAACAGTGATCTGATAGTGCGTTGGGTATCATTTCCACTTCATAATTATCAAATAGTCTCTGTGATGCAAAGACATAATCTATTCTGGATAGTGTATTATGTCTCGCAGATCGACAAGAGTACTTTCGGGTCATGGGATTAAGTAACCGCCATAAGTCATTTACACCTGTAATCTTCGACCAATCCTTTAATGCCTTTGATGAATTCTTTTGTTCGCTGGAAAAGGCGAGGTAAGATTTGTCCATCCTTGGGTTCCAGATGGCATTAAAATCCGCTCCTATTATAAATGAGTAATCGGGAATGTCTAACATTGCATTGGTTAGTGTAGTGAAGAAATCTTCTTCGTACAAATTTGGGGCGTATACCGCTATCAACGCTATTTTCCTGTTCTTATGTTCAATCTTAGCTATAGTTATCCGACCTTCTACATCAGACCATACTCCCTTTAGTACAATATTCAACTTACGTTTAACGACTATGGCTACACCCCGAGTTCTCGTACCAATAGAAGAGTGACTGATATTATGGTATGTGTTGTCCGCTAATTTATCTATGTCTTTCCCTAGAATGTGCGTTTCGCTTAGCAGAGCAATGTCCACATGTTCTTTTTTCATCAGTGTGAGCATGCTTTTGCGTTTGAGTTGGTTATTTATTCCCCCGGTGTTCCATATCATTATATTCAAACTAGCCATAGTCTATACATGTTGCATTGTAATTTTTGGTAATGCTTCTAGAGTGCGAGGCAATAATAGATATACATCCCACTAGTGAGGTCCCGTTGAGAGCCGAGCTTAAAAACATACATATATACAAATAAAAATCCCCTACCCTTCCCTCCCACCGAGAGTCGTACAGGATTGTGTTCCATGAACACAACCTTTGCGTATGACTCCCTCCCTTGCACCACCGGATATCCCAGAATGATCCAATTATCCTTAACATTCCTATGTATACCATAGGATCTAACACTCTAAATTCTACCATAAGTAGAATGTCGACTGTGGCTTGGCCACTTTCCCGTAAAAATAAAAATTTAAATGAGATAAAACTAAAAATAAAGACCAAAAATAAGCTTCAATTGTCATGCCCTAATCACTTACATTTTATATGAACTTGTGTAATTTATAGTAACCCATGAATAATATGAAGGTATTGAACTGAAGAGAGAGCCTCAATAAATCAGAGAGAGCGGATGAAAAAAAACAAGTAAAAGGAAGAGAACATTAACTTAGATCTTAAAAGAGCATTGCTATGCTTAAACATCTAAAGTATAAATTGGAGAAGTAGTGGAAATATTTCCCATTAATAAAAAACAGTTTTTAAATACGTATATGCAGCATTTCCCCTGACCGGGGTGGGCGATGATCGTTGTGTAGAGTGATCTTTCAGCCGGCCGGCTATGATGGTTCTGTGGTTCTGCATCTAGATACTGTTGATTATTCCCCCGAGGGGCTTCTGGTAGAGTGACTGACCACGTATTGCTGATATTCCAGAATGTTCCCTATATCAAAGAATGCTTAGATGTTCTAGATTATTCCAATATGTAATTTTTACATTGTTTGAATGTTCCAGTATGTTCTGGAGTGTTCCAATCTTGAATCCAATATGTCCGCAATAATATAAACCCGACGGGGAAAGCATTCAAAAACACTGAGCACGTAGGTCTCTCTGTCCCAAATCCTCGGTTCATTAAAGATTGTACTATATGGTGACCTTGCATAACAGAGATTAAAAGGCCATTTATACACTATTCTGCATCTTGTGCAGACAAGTATTTGGCTGCATCTTCAGGCGAGTTGAGGAAAACCCTTGCTCCTTGTTTATCGACAATGCGAAGTATTGCAGGGTATGTTAGTAGGGGTCTGTATTTCTCCAGGTATAGTTGAGACATCACCGTCTTGAACTTGGCACGCAGTTCCACTACATCACGACAATAATCTTCAAAGCAGTGTATTGGTACATCCATGTATTTCAGATTGCCTTTCATCCTGCAAGTTTCACGAATAATCATTTCTTTTATTCTGACTTGGCGCAGGATAACCAATATCACTCTGGGCTTAGCGTTATTGCCAATGGAGCGGGACCCCAATCTGAAGCACTGTTCCACCTCTGGTATTTTAGGAAGGATCTCTGTTCCCAAGATTTTCTGTAATTCTGTGGCAAACTCTTCAGGGTTTGCACATCTCACTGACTCGTCCAGACCGACTATACGAATATTCAGCTTGCGTTTTTGATATTCCATCTCGAATATTTTGGCTTTCTGTTCTTCATTGATTCGCTTAAGCTCCAACGTTATTTCACTGAGCTCCGTATTGATTTCTTTGTAGTTTCCCTTCATCTCAGCAGTTAGGTTAACGTTGTACTTCTTTGTAGATGCGAGCAATTTTTTTTTCGTGGGCTTCCATTACTGTTTCCAGAGCCTCGGTGCGTTTAATCTGTGCGTCGGCGTCCGTTCTCAGCGCATCAATTTTGCCTTCAATAGATTCTTTAATAGCATCTACTTTTTGAGTTATTATCTTCTCCATTTCCTCCATTCTCTTCTCCATTGTCTTCCCCATTTCCTCCATTTTCCGGATGATATGTTCGGTGTCTGCGGAGGTGTTTGATGGGGTTGAACTTGAAGCGGCCACTGTCAAGTCTATATTTTCTGCTGTCTGCCGTACGAATCCTGATTCCTGCGGCGGGACCTCTACGACTGTTTTTGGACTCGTTGTGGTTTTCTTTGGTTTCATCTCGATTCTTTTGGTCAATATAGTTAGTTGATAGTCTCAGTTGATATATGCGTCAAGTTTTAAACGCATTAATGGTTTATAAATATGTTTTTAAAACGAAAAAAAAAAATAACGGGTGAGCAGCTGTGTCACATGCGACCTACTCCATTCTAACGCTAAACCGGAAGTAAAACATATTTATACACATTTTGTTATTCAATATAGAACATTTTAAGGGTCAAACAGCTACCTCTTGGCAAAAGAGCTCTGCTTTGTATCAAACTTTGTTTAAATTTTTTGTTTTTGGTCTTTGGAGTTTAGTAACTTATTTTAGAGAACATTTCTCCAGACCTCTCTTGGCAGAGCCAACAACCCCTGGCCGCCTATCCCCACTCAACACTAACCCACACATCAGACCAAATCAAAGAAAGGTAAACAAAGTGCGGTACCAATGGGGGCTGTAGTAGAATTGTATGTCCCCCTCCCCCCCATTTGTTATGATGATGATGAAGACTTTATTCCAGACTCACAGTACATACACATAATACAAAACAATACAAAAAAATAAACAAGGACAACATAAATTCAAATACATAAAGGCATCGATTCCAATGTTTCCACAAACCAGGGCCCCGTTCCCCGTACCTGGATAACTGAGTTAGCCGGATAACTTTCGGTGAAGTCTGACTTAAGCCGGACTTTCCGGTTCCCCGAACCTGGATTGTCCAAATCACCATGACAACAGATCCAAAAGTTTGAGCCTGGTCGAAAGCAGGGTTTAAGTTCAAGTTAGCCGGATGAACCATCGCCACGCCCCCGCAAAAAAGTGACAGCGCGTTTCCTGAAATTATTCCCACAGTCTAGGATCTGCGTTATACCATTCTGAATTACGTTTTTGTGCTCCATTCTTCCAGAGGGGTCTTTTGAAATGTAAAATAGACCCAAAATGCTGATACTAAATTCACTTTGTCCTAAATAATGCACGTTATATACCGTGGCGCTCGCTCGGTGCGATGTACACATTATGTGGTTATTTTAATTGTAACTGGGATTAAGATGTCTGATGAGATGCGCTGTTTGACGGATTTGAGAAATTGAATGAGCCGTTGACGTCACATTAATGAATGAGCATAAAGAGATAAAACTTCATTCAAAATAAAGAATATTCTAAACACGGGTCTCTCGTTCATTAATGTATAAACAATGAATTTATCCCATCTGGCACAGTGGCGCAGCGGTAGTGCTCAATCCTGGCAACCCGGCGACCGGTGTTCGAAACCCCGTGTTTCCAATATAATTTTTTGGAATATAATATTAATGATTATACGCCAAAGTAGCCTAGTTTTAAGTTAAAATATTATAAATCTACATGCATTGAGGATGTCATTCTTTATATAGCTCTCAACGTGCACCAAATTGAATTATTCCTACATCGCAAAAAGAAGGGAAAGACTAGGTTTCGAACCCCGGTCGTCTGCGTGAAAGTCAAAAGAAGAACCCGTTACACCACAGTGGAGATAAGTAAAAGATCGACCTTACATCAATCAATGGGTAAGAGAGCCGTATCGTTATTCTGTATAACAGTTTAACTAATTATTTTCGCTAGCAAGATCTCATTTGATTATTCAATCCAGCAGGCAAGTTTAAAGAAATATAATCTGATTGATTGAGGTAATGAGGGACTTAAAATTTGCCTATAGATAACGCATTTAACTTGTCGGCGAGGCGATTGAGCCGTACTGCAATATGTTAATAAAGTTTTAAATCAATTAATCAATCAATGCCGCTAGAGAATCAGGATCTCTGCTATCGATACGTGCTGGCTTTTCAACTGGAGCGGCCGCGCGCACTTAGCCTGGGTCTCAAGTCTGGTTTGAGTTAACGAGACTGAATCCACCTTCGAGGAACAGGAAGATCCCGGTTTCAAACATCGGGTTAACTGAATCTGGATAATGACATCTTGATCGACTTAGTTGAACCAGGTACGGGGAACAGGGCCCAGAGGAGTACCTTGTATCGCTGTGTTTGACATCAGTAATGGCACATATTATCCTGACTACTCTAATAGTCGACACATACATTTAAACATCCAGTTCCTCAGCGGAGTATCCCCCCACACACCTACAATAGACTTGTTGTCCAATACTCAAGGTCTGTCTACCCTCCTCCATTGATCACCCCCCCCCCCCCTCTCAAACCTCTCCAGCCCATGTTATCCTCCTCCTCCCCCTCCTAACTCACCCCCCGCCTCATTGACCCCTCAATCCAATCGTCCCTCTTACCTGGACACACCCATCTTCTATGACCTATATCAGGGGTTCTCAAACTTTTTCATACCGCGACCCCATTTTATTTAGCATTTGTTTTGGGGACGCCACACTTTATCACGTAATTTCAACGTGGAATTAAGTAATATCAAAATAAAAGCACACGTTGTTGAACTTGATCATGCATATTTATTAGAAAATGTAATTACAGCACTATGTTATCAATACACATTTATAAAACGAGGCATATTCAGGCAAAATATGTTGCCAGAAGATTAAACATTTAATTTTATTTAATTTTTTTAAATATATTTTTTAACTTGCCACTGTCACCTACCCGCGACCCCAATTTGGTTCACGACCCGTAGTTTGAGAACCACTGACCTATATAGATCAGTGTTTCCCCGGTCTCGAGGAGCCCGTTACGAGACCCCCCGGCCAGGGACACTCGCCGGGTCTCTCAAGCAAATTATCCTGGGTTGTAATAATAATAAATAAACCTTGTTAACTACGTCTACTTTTGTCTGAGTACATCCTTACTAATATCATATTCACCCACAGGTCTCTTTTGTCTGAGTACAACCTTACTAATATCATATTCACCCACAGGGCTCTTTTGTCTGAGTACATCCTTACTAATATCATATTCACCCACAGGCCTCTTTTGTCTGAGTACAACCTTACTAATATCATATTCACCCACAGGGCTCTTTTGTCTGAGTACATCCTTACTAATATCATATTCACCCACAGGCCTCTTTTGTCTGAGTATAACCTTACTAATATCATATTCACCCACAGGGCTCTTTTGTCTGAGTACATCCTTACTAATATCATATTCACCCACACAGCTCTTTTGTCTGAGTACATCCTTACTAATATCATATTCACCCACAGGGCGCTGTTTGACAGCATTACAGATTCTACGGACAACACATCCTTTATTATTATGTTAAAAAAGCACAGGATGCCATGGTGATATTCTGAGCATTCGACCGTCTGGAGACAACAGGTGATTGTAATCAAATGACAGGTGATTAAATGACAAACTTATAAATGACTCAGGGTAAATGACAACTGTGGCCAATGAGCTGTGGCCAATGAGCAGTGACCAATGAGCTGTGGCCAATGAGCAGTGTCCCTGCAGGACACTGGTTGAATCTATGAATAGTCACGAGTCGTCAGGGACATGGTTAAGGTTAAGGTAAGCGTTAGGTTTAAAAACAGTAAGGTTAAGGTAAGCGTTAGGTTTAAAAACAGTAAGGTTAAGGTAAGCGTTAGGTTTAAAAACAGTAAGGTTAAGGTAAGCGTTAGGTTTATAAACAGTAAGGTTAAGGTAAGGGTTAGGTTTATAAACAGTAAGGTTAAGGTAAGGGTTAGGTTTATAAACAGTAAGGTTAAGGTTAGGTTTAAAAACAGTAAAGTTAAGGTAAGGGTTAGGTTTATTGTAACTGAGGGGTTACAAAACCCTGACTGTATTAAAGATTGTGATAGATTAAACCACTGCTAGTTATGTACTTTAATTACTGGCCAGACAGTACATCAAATATAGATGGTGAACACCCACAAGAACACGGCATTGACAAAGAAATAGTATTTGAGGGTAATTTATTATTATTAGGCAACGTTAGGTTACAGAATGAGAATTAGGGTCGCGCTTGTATGGCGAAGAATATACGTAAAGTCAGTCAATAGCATGAGTCACTAAGAATAGCAGGAATCCTACGATGGGTCTAAGTTGACACCACCTGTCGTATAGTAGCAACTATATAGGGCAACACTGGTACCGCCGGGAGACAATGGGTTCCCTCCGGGGGTGTAAGGCCTGGAGGGTAGAGGAATGTTCGGGTACTCCGTCTGATTCAATGAGGAATAAAGAGACTCCAGGTACAGGAGTCGGTCCTTGTAAATCCCTTGATCAGCAGCAAAGTAATAATTGTAATCCAAATGCTCGACAGCATTGATGACAGCTAGCCAGCCTCCGTCCACGAGGCCGGCCCGAGTTGTAATCCTCACAAGGTTGAATCCCAAACGATAGTGGAAAACAACGATGCTCTTCTCCGGGTACCACGTTCCAAATCAATATAATCCAACCAGTAATGGTTCTGCAATTGCCGACGCCGTTTCTCCTGTGTACCTGTCCAACGGTTCTCCGCCTAGGATTCCTCGGGTGTGGGCGACGTATTTAGGCCACACACCCTGGTTAAGTACACTAGCTAAAGACACGACGAACCGCTGGGTAATGCTACACACGAACGAACTGTGGCCGCACGATATACAATAAATGAACGACTATTTACTTCACATTAGATTAAGTCGAACTCAACGTTACTTCATTAAACTCTGACACTTTTACCATTCTATTCGCACGCGGTTCTCAATGCTCTGTTAGACGCAAGGTTGCTCACTTCACTGCACGTTGACTCGTGGTGAAGGTGGGTAAAGTACTGAACGAAGACACGAAGCTAAGCACGGTGTGTGCACCTTGGGCTGTATTTATACTTAAGTGAATATCTAGTCCCAACCTCAGTCCTTGTCTGGTATCACTACGCTGACTCCGGGCATGTTCCGACATGCCTGCACTTGTCTTTGAACTTGCCGTTGGGGGCTTGCGCGCTGGCGCCTGGGGGCGCTGTCCAATAGGAGAGCGAATATTACTCTGGTTTGAACGCAGGTAAAGGGATATTCCGTGTATATATATAAATAATATACAAAGTATATCAAACAATAAAGGTAGATTCTCAGTTTAATCTGGCCCTTCACAACAGCCGCCTCCTAATTAGTCCGCACCTAATTAGTTAAAGGGAGACAGATTAATAGTCCAGTCAACTGCTCAATGTCTGTTGTGGGGAGTAGGGCAATCTACAAAGTCAGTGCGTCATGATCGTCATCAGGGGAGTCAGGGAGCCTCGGCAACTCTATCAGCCTCGCCACGGGTCGGGTGTAGGTCCGCCCCTGGACAATAACTTCGGCCGCTCTGACCTTTCCGTCGGCACCAGTGATCACTTTGCTTACGCGGCCGACCGGCCACATAGCTCGGGGTAGTGACTGGTCTATGATCATAACGACTGTGTCCACTTGTAAGTTGTCTCTATCCTTTACCCATTTCTGGCGGGTTTGGAGAGACGGTAGGTAGTGGAGGAGGAAACTGTTCCAAAACTTGTCAGCCAATACTTGACTGTACCTCCACATTCTTCGGCCGTTCGCTTCTTCGGGTCTGTACACCGTCTGTGGAAGCGCGGGGTCCAGCCGCCCCATCAAGAGAGTGTTGGGGGTGACTGGGTCGACATCTGCTACATCGCTTGAGACGTACTCGAGGGCGTTGTGCTCGCCACTTGCGACAGTCTAGACGAGTCCGCTGGAAGCGACGTACTGCTTCTCTTCCATTCAGTATCCAATAGCGACGTCGGATCTCAGCGAAGACTCTCTCTGCCCCAGCGTGGTGCACATCCTCGTCGTATTTCTTTATGATGAGCTCAGTGACCTTGTGTCGGCTGTTGAGGACTATAGGAAACTTGACGTCATCCGTTAAGTCCGGGGCCCGTCTCAGACGACCACCCACCCTGATGAGGCCATGGGTGTCGCGCTCGGGGGCCAAGTGGAGCAGTCTGCTGTCTGACGGGATTGGCTTTGTTCCCTGCAGGCAATCTAGCTCGTCGGGGAACGAGTCTCTTTGGGCTCGCTGTAGCAGAAGGAGTTCTGCCTCTGCGTAGTTCGATGTGTTAATGTCGGTGGTGGGGGGAACCTCAGGGTGGTGCCACAGGAATGTCTTTAGCTGCGCACTCTCAAAGGTGAGGCAGTCGTCTATGTTAGGGTCAGTGGGGACTGGGGTGTGCGTCAACCCACAGAACATAGATTTCTTGATCTCTGCCTCCTCTTGACTAGCCTCCCGAGGGGTGGGGGTAGGCCACTCTTCCTCCGGGAGCTTGAGGAACTCAGGACCGTCACTGTAGATATTGTGACGTGTGAGGTCATCTAGGGACATCCCCCGTGTGATGACATCGGCTGGGTTTCTGTTTCGTGTCCACGTACCTCCAGCACGCTGATCCTACTAGGTCTTGAATCTCTGTGATTCTGACTCCCACGAAGACCTTGTATCTACAAGAATCAGACTGGATCCATGTGAGTACGGTCATGGAGTCTAACCACAAGATTGTTCTTTGCACCGGGATGGTGAGTTCACGTTGGATTAACGTGGCGAGTTGCGCGCCTACCAGAGCTGCGCAGAGCTCTAGACGCGGGATCGATTGTTGCTTGCGGGGGGCTATCCTTGAGCGAGCCAGGATGAAGGCTGTGTGTATTTCTCCTCCCTCCTCTCGGGCCCGCAAGTAAGCCACCGAACCGTAGGCCACTTCCAAGGCGTCGCTGAAGACGTGCAGGTCCATCTGGCACGTCTCCAGCCGCACTGTGGGTGGGAAGTAGCTTCGGCGTATGTTCACATTTTGGAGCGAGCTGAGTTCTCTCTCCCACTCTCTCCAGGTGGAAGCTAGGTGGTCGGGTATGGGGTCGTCCCAGCCCTGTTCCTTGTCCCACAGCTCTCGTACAATCATTTTCGCCCGAGTGGTGTAAGGTAGGATACACCCCAGCGGGTCGTATTGACTTGCGAGTGTTCTGTATACGCTCCGTCTGGTGGTCGGTAGAGGGGTCGACCTTCCCTGCTCCGTGGTCAGGGGTGTGTATTTGTAATGGAGCGAGTCTGTTTTGAAGCGCCAGACTAGGCCCAATGTCATTTCCTGTGCTTCACCTGGGGTGGTTGCCATCCAGGTCTCGCTGCTTGCTGCCTTTGTCTCTGGGGAGAGGCTGCGAAGTACTTGAGGGTCACTGCTGGCCCACTGCCGGAGATCAAAGCCGCCTTTGATCAGTGAGACGCGGAGCTTGAGCAGGAGGGCTTCGGCTTCTTCTGGCGTCGAGGCGCTTTTCAGACAGTTGTCCACGTAGAAACTCCTCTCTACACTTTGTCTGACCTCCTCGTCAGCTTCAGGGTCTTCTGTCACATGTTTTTGCAGTGCGAACGTAGCACAGCATGGGCTGCATGTGGTTCCGAAGGGGAGGACCTCCCATTGGTAGATGGATGGTTGCTCATCTTTGATCCTCTCTCTCCATAGGAACCGCAGCAAGGGCTTGTCCTCCTCCACTAGTCGCACCTGCAGGAACATCCCTTTGATGTCGCCGCTGATGGCCACCTTGTCTTGGCGGAAACGTAGTAGTACGCCGAGGAGAGAGGGGGCTAGTGTCGGGCCGGGCAAGAGTTCTTTATTCAGATTCTGTAGTCCGATCTGGTAGCTGCAGTTGAATACAATGCGATCCTTGCCGTTGTGGTGGACCTTGTGGTGGGGCACGTACCAAGATTCGATCGTCTGGTCGGCCTCTTGAATGTCAATTTTCTTTATGTGTCCCGCTGTGATCAGCTTGTCGATCTCAGCGCGGTACACAGTGGCTTGAGTGGGGTCTTTGGCTAGACGCCGCTCGGTGTTCAGTAGATATCGCTCTGTCGCTTCTTTTGAGGCATGGAGGGTGGGCATACCCTCTCGCCTCAAGAGTGGAGTTGCGTATCTCATCACTCCATTGACCTCGACTCTCTTTGTCCTCTGCTCGAGGAGGGCTATGGCATAAGTGTCTTCCTTTGAGCGAACAAGTTTCTTTTCATTCTTAAAGGGCATCGCGTCTAGTGTCCATAGCCTCTCGACGTGCTGTAAGAGGGTGGTGTCTTCTTCATTTATCCTCGTGTAGAGACAGCGAGTGGCTGTCGGTCGATTGGAAGACCCGGAGAGGGGGCCTTGTAGTGTCCAACCCAGGCGGGTCTCGATCGCTGCTGGACAGCCTCTGGGCCCGATGTGGACCCGGTCCGTTGGGACGATGAGGTGTGCGTGGTCGGATCCTATGAGCAGGGTCGGGGTGGCGTCGTCGATGAGCGGTATAGGTAGTTGACGTAGGTGCACGTATTTCTCCATCAGCTTTGGGATGGGGTAGGTGTACTGTGACAGGCCTATGTCGTGGCTGGTGAAGGCGTTAGTGATGCTATACTGCTTCTCGGGCTGCCCAACCGCTGCTATCGTGAAGGAGACATTTTCACCCTTTATGGTCTTCAGGTCTCTTCTAATGGTACGGATTGTCATTGTTTCTTCGCTCCCCCGCAGACCCAGCCGGGCTGCGGCGGATGCGAGGAGGAGAGTCTTTTCTGACCCATCGTCTAGGACAACGTAAGTGTCCATGACCTTGTCCTCGTAGCTTAAGATCACTCGGACCACCTTCAAGAGCACTCGGGAGCTCCCGCTCTTCGCAGGGTCTATGTACATGACGTTCACTCTCGAGCTGCTTGGGGGTACGGGTTTCTTCTTGTTGATGTCGTGTAGGACCTCCAAGTGGGCGCCGTCGCACTTGCTGCATCTTTTCTTTAGGCGGCACTCAGCTGCCATATGGCTGCGCGCGCAGCGGAAGCAGCGGCGGTTGGCTTTGATCCACTGACTCACCTCATCAGCGGTCAGCTTCTTGAAGGTGTCACATTGAGACAGCCAATGTTCATTTTCACAGTACTGGCATACAATCTTCCACTTCCCCTTGGTCTGGGGGGTGCTGTGGTTCTTGTGCTGCGGCACTGACTCGGCCTGGTGCATAACTGTCACTGACCGGCGGTTATCGTTGGACCTCCGAGGTCCATCTCTTGGGCTAGATCCACTCCACACGAATGTGTCCAGTCGTAGGCTACTAACTTCCCTTGCGAGGAAAGCGGCCAGGTCTAGGAGGGATGGCTCTGGGCCGTTGGGATCACGGTGGTCTCTCTGCCGCCGAAAACGCTCTTGGCGGGCTGGAGGGAGCTTCTCCAGTATTCGCTCCACATTAGAATTTGCATACAGTTCATATCTCCCCTTCTCCTTTTGGGACCCCAGCATCCCCACGAGGGATTGTACCTTGATAGAGAGGTCATCCAGTGCTCTATTGTCTTTGGCTGGGGGGAGGCGGTCGATATCCCGTATTTCTTGGATCACGTAATCCCATATGCGTCCATAACGCTGGTCGAGGGCCACCAGAGCCGCGGAGTATGGGGTGCTTGAGTTGGAATATGCCAGCGCTATGTTATGCGCTCTGGGCACCTTGAGATGCTTGAGGAGGATGGCATATTTGTACGACTCGTCGGGGACATCGGACATCATAGTCTCCAAACACATGCGTAATTCCGTGTACTGTGCTCTGTCCTCGCGCGTAAAGTCTGGGAACGTCGGTGTGCCAAGGTACGATGCCATGGATGGCTGGTACATTGGTGAGCGTAGGGGAAGAGGCCTCCTGGGCGAGTCTCCCCGTACGTGTGGTCGTGGGTTAGTACTTGGTGGGTACCAGAGGCCGGGTCCCCAGGTGCTGTTCCTTGGTGCTGACTGTACGTCAAACTCACCCGTGAGTTGGGTCGGGGGTTTGTAGTGCAGTGACTCGGGGCTGAAGTCAGGGCTGTACTGGGCCTCCTGGTCCAGAGTACGTTCGTGCTGGTGGGCTTGATATTCCTCCTCTTCCTCTTCTAGGTCCTGGAGTCTTCTAGTTAGTCTCTCTGCGACGTAGGCCGGTTCTTCCCGTTGGCTGGGTCTCGTATGGACCGGTCGGGGAGGGGGCTCGGAGACGTAGACAGGTTCCTCCTGTTGGCCGGGTCCCGGGTCGCTTTGTCGGGTAGGGGAAGGTGCCCTAGACCCTTGTCGTGATGATCTCCAGGAGCTCCGTGCGGAGAGAGGGGGTGTCGCCCTGGCGATCAATTGTTCTATCATCTGCGCCTGCAGCCGGTCGCGCTCTGCTTCGCGCTGTGCATTGGCGGCGTCGCGCTGTGCATTGGCGCGGTCTCGTTCGATGTTCGCTTCCGTCTGAAGGCGCCTCTCCTCCAGTCTTATGCGGTCGTCCTCACTCCTTTGTTGCGCCTGGAGGCGATCTCGTTCGGTTGCAGAGTGTTCGCGCTCACTAAGGGCTTGCGCTTGGAGTTGCGCGTGAAGGCGCTCTCGTTCCGCTGCAGAGTGTTCGCGCTCGCTTAATTGTTGCGCCTGGAGGCGCTCTCGTTGTTCGCGCTCGCTCATCTGTTGAGCCTGGAGGCGCTCTCGTTCCACGGCAGAGTGTTCGCGCTCACTTAATTGTTGCGCACGGAGGCGATCTCGTTCCACGGCAGAGTGTTCGCGCTCACTAAGGGCTTGCGCTTGGAGTTGCGCGTGGAGGCGCTCTCTTTCCGTGGCAGAGTGTTCGCGCTCACTAAGCGTCTTTGCTTGAAGCCGGTCGCGCTCACCCTGGAGTCGGTCTCTTTCGGTTGAGGCTGTCAGCGTGGCGATCAAGGCTTGTGCCAGTCTCTGGTCCGCCTCGCTGGGGGATGACACTGACGGAGGTGATCGGGTGCTGACAGGGCTTGTTGGAGATCTGTTCTCCTGGCGCGCTCCGAGGTCTATCTCCTGGGCGCGGTTCTCTTCTCTTGGTTGTGTGTCGGGTTCTATCCCTGGAGCGCGTTCTTTATCCTGGAGCGCTCCGGGGTCTATCCCGGTGACGCTGTCTGGAGGTATAGTCACGTCATGTCCCACCTGGTCCCCCCCGTGAGCTGAGTCAGTTTCGTTTGAACCCACTGGGGTCTCTACTGGCAGGGTCGCCAAGTCGATAGGATTGGACATGCTTAGACTATCCGATTTATCCATATTTAACGTCTGTTTAGATAAGCTAGGGGGTAGAACGAAAGCGAATTCCTCCAGATATGGAGGTAGCTGACGTTTGCGCTGCGGGCGTTCTAGCTTAGGGGAGCCGCTTGGGGAGTGTTCACTGCTGGCCATGTCAATATTAATATTATATTAAATATTACACTGATACCCTCCGGCTCGAAGGACCAATTGTAACTGAGGGGTTACAAAAAAAGGTTGACACCACCTGTCGTATAGTAGCAACTACAGTAGAAGCCCTTAGAAGTCAGGCATTTACTGCTACTCTGCCACTACTTCACCACTCTGATTTTGTGACTCCTATTGTTCTCGACCGGGCCAGATTTCACACCTCCACGGCTGGGGAGATTTTCATCTTACATTTTTATTCGTCCCAAATGTCCCAGCCCCATCCGATTTCTTAGATTTTTTCACTGTTTATTTATCATGCATTGCAACACTAATATATGGTCAGTACGCCAAGTCAGACTGCCCATATAAAAATTATCTTGGGGGTCTGAGGGCAGTAGCCCCCGACCCCCTCCCTGGGGAAGCACTTAAATGAAGTACCAGCCCCCGAAAATTAACACCTGAGTGAGTTCTAAAGTGACATTGGAGTGGTAGATGAGTGGCAGTGGGGACGTGATTCTCGAGGGCTTCTACTGTATATAGGGCAACACTGGTACCGCCGGGAGACAATGGGTTCCCTCCGGGGGTGTAAGGCCTGGAGGGTAGAGGAATGTTCGGGTACTCCGTCTGATTCAATGAGGAATAAAGAGACTCCAGGTACAGGAGTCGGTCCTTGTAAATCCCTTGATCAGCAGCAAAGTAATAATTGTAATCCAAATGCTCGACAGCATTGATGACAGCTAGCCAGCCTCCGTCCACGAGGCCGGCCCGAGTTGTAATCCTCACGAGGTTGAATCCCAAACGATAGTGGAAATCAACGATGCTCTTCTCCGGGTACCACGTTCCAAATCAATATAATCCAACCAGTAATGGTTCTGCAATTGCAGACGCCGATTCTCCTGTGTACCTGTCCAACGGTTCTCTGCCTAGGATTCCTCGGGTGTGGGCAACGTATTTAGGCCACACACCCTGGTTAAGTACACTAGCTAAAGACACGACGAACCGCTGGGTAATGCTACACACGAACGAACTGTGGCCGCACGATATACAATAAATGAACGACTATTTACTTCACATTAGATTAAGTCGAACTCAACGTTACTTCATTAAACTCTGACACTTTTACCATTCTATTCGCACGCGGTTCTCAATGCTCTGTTAGACGCAAGGTTGCTCACTTCACTGCACGTTGACTCGTGGTGAAGGTGGGTAAGGTACTGAACGAAGACACGAAGCTAAGCACGGTGTGTGCACCTTGCGCTGTATTTATACTTAAGTGAATATCTAGTCCCAACCTCAGTCCTTGTCTGGTATCACTACGCTGACTCCGGGCATGTTCCGACATGCCTGCACTTGTCTTTGAACTTGCCGTTGGGGGCTTGCGCGCTGGCGCCTGGGGGCGCTGTCCAATAGGAGAGCGAATATTACTCTGGTTTGAACGCAGGTAAAGGGATATTCCGTGTATATATATAAATAATATACAAAGTATAAGGCACGACAACGCCTCTACTTCCTCAGGCGCCTAAGGAAGTTCCAAGTCAGTCAGAAGAACCTTAGGAACTTCTACTCATGTACAATAGAGAGCATCCTGACCGGCAACATCACCTCCTGGTTTGGGAATAGCACTGCACAAGACCGTAGCAGACTACAAAGAGTGACACGTTCAGCCGAACGCACAATTGGAGGGGGGCTTCCCACCCTCCAGAACATTTACAACAAGCGGTGCAAGGGGAAGGCTAAGAGAATTATTAAGGACTCGAGCCACCCGAACAACTGCCTCTTTGAACTGCTGCGGTCAGGCAAGCGATACCGGAGTCTTAAGGCGAGCACAGAAAGACTCAGAAGAAGCTTCTATCCCCAGGCCATCAGGCTGCTAAACGAACAATAATCACTATGCAACAACCATCAAATGCACACAGCACACACACCCACACGCACACACTCAAACAAACAACACACTGCAGCACCCACTCTCCACACTTTAGATCACACAAACACACTTACACTTTATATTTATTGATAAAGGATTTGCACTACAACTCGTACACCTACTGTGAATTGTACCTAAATTGCACCTCGTCCCATTTCTCCATTTCTGCCTTGCACTATATAGTATTGTATATTAGTACACTGCACAGTATTGTATATTGTATGGTAACTACGTCTATTCTGCATCGAACATTGTACATATGTCTAAACTGAACACTGTGACCTAATTTTTTTTACTTCTAATTTTACTATGTTATTTTATTTCATACTTATCTTGTCTTGCACAGTCTCTGGAGCGCAACAGTAAGAAGCATTTTGTATAAAAGTATTCTGTACTTCTGTATGACAACTATTAAAGAAACTTGAAAACTTGAAACTTGAACTTGTAGGCACAACAACTCAGTAGGACCTTATCGGACAGAGAAAAACATATCCCTCAACAGAATTATTTATATAGTATATTATTTTTAGAGCCTGACTGACTGATGATATTTACTTTCAGTTTTAATCTGAGGGTGTTTCCGGGATTTAATCTGAGGGTGTTTCTGTGGTTTAATCTGAGGGTGTTCTATATCAGCGGTTCTCAACAGGGGTTCCGCGGCACACAGGGGTTCCGCGGAGAGCTGTCAGGGGTTCCGCGAGATGCCTGGCAATGTTCTTTAAAAATATAGAATGACAACAGTCTTATTTTGAAAATCCTATAGCGGGTCTCATTTATGCCCACGCGCAGCTCCAGCTATAATAACTAGGCTCCGAAAGCTAGCAACATTAAGGTCATTATGATACTCTTATTTTGAAAATCTGTGGTGTCGTGACTCATATCCGCTCCAGCACACAGCCAATAGGATGCATCTCCACACAGCAGGCTGAGCAGTAGCGTCTCTCAGCTCAGCAGTAGTAGCGTCTGGATCTGGAACGCGGACATTGAAACACAGCAGCTGCAAGGGTAGTGTTTTTGCGACCCAAAACAAATCCCTGCTGTTTTATTCCGCAACGGGTCAAATGCATATAACATGCTTTGCAATCCTTGCCATTCCTTTATGACCACGTTGTGTTTAAGACCGGAATTAATGTCCCGTTACCATAAGCTAACAACAAGCTAAAAGCCCTGTTCAGAGCGACAGAGAACAGCAGGGTGGGGACTTGGTTGGAAGGATGACTGGGGGGGGGGGGGGCATTCTCCCTCTATGTGTGTGCATTTGAAAAGATGATGAAGTCAGACTACTATATTATATTGATAGTAAATGTACTGAGGGTGGACAGACAGATTATGTTGATATTTAAACATAAAAAATACAATACATAATAAATGTATCCATGATCATCATGCAACATAAAACAATTGCAGGAACGGTTTGGGAGAGGAAGGTGTTTTAGGTTGCGTGTTCCAAAAAATGTACTTAAAGTTTAAAGCTCAATATATCAAAACGTGGCACTTTATAGTGAATCCAAATTCTTTTTGGATTACAGAAAATGATCACTAAAGTGCTATCTGTTGCAGCTGCACTGTTTTCGATGAAAATACCATATTTGGATAAGTTTGACCATTTCTAAAAATCTGAAAATCATTATTTAATAAAACACAGAAAAGTATCACCAAGTTACTCTGGATAAAAAAAAACTTTACAGACAACATTGAGACAAAGCTTCCTGACACATCTCCATCCAAACTCTTGGAAGAACTCATTGAAATCTCATCTGATACCACCTGGAGAGCTGGTTTCAGAGTGTGGTGCTGAGTACCAAGTATCTCATGATGCAGCAGTTAAGGTGTTGATACCATTCAGCACCACATATCTGTGTGAAGCTGGCTTTTCATCCATGACAGCTCTGAAAACTAAATATAGGGCCAAGTTGAGCCTTGATGATGACATGCGTGTTGCCTTGTCAAAGATCTCCCCACGTATTGACCGTATTATTAGCCAGCAGCAGCGGACCTCGCATTGAGCTAGAAATGTCCACTGAACAAGTGCTTATTTTCTGTATTTATTAATATTTTTTGAGAAATGGTAACTTGGTGATCCTTTTCTGTATTTAAAAAAAATACATGATTTTCTGTTTTTGAGAAATTGTCAAACTTATCCAAATATGCTATTTTTATGGAGAACAGTGCAGCTGCAACAGATAGCACTTTAGTGACCCTTTTCTGTATTAAAAAAAAAACTTTTGTCATCAGATTCAGACAACTTTATTGATCCCGCGTGGGGCAATTCATATTTGCAGATTCACCAACAAGCAACAAAGACAAACAAACAACAAAACATCTCAACGACAGCACGGCAAATAAAGAGTCATTGTATCATCATTGTAGCAAAAAAGACAGGACCGGGAAAGTCTTTATCGTATGTAGGGGTGCCCTGGAATATTTTATTGAACACAGGGGTGCCTTGGCAGCAGAAAGGTTGAGAACCCCTGTTCTATATAACCTAACGCACCCTGACCAGCCACCTCCACAACTAACCTAAGAACCTAACGCACCCTGACCAGCCACCTCCACAACTAACCTAAGAACCTAACGCACCCTGACCAGCCACCTCCACAACTAACATAAGAACCTAACGCACCCTGACCAGCCACCTCCACAACTAACCTAAGAACCTAACGCACCCTGACCAGCCACCACCACAACTAACCTAAGAACCTAACGCACCCTGACCAGCCACCTCCACAACTAACCTAAGAACCTAACGCACCCTGACCAGCCACCTCCACAACTAACCTAAGAACCTAACGCACCCTGACCAGCCACCTCCACAACTAACCTAAGAACCTAACGCACCCTGACCAGCCACCTCCACAACTAACCTAAGAACCTAACGCACCCTGACCAGCCACCTCCACAACTAACCTAAGAACCTAACGCACCCTGACCAGCCACCTCCACAACTAACCTAAGAACCTAACGCACCCTGACCAGCCACCTCCACAACTAACATAAGAACCTAACGCACCCTGACCAGCCACCTCCACAACTAACCTAAGAACCTAACGCACCCTGACCAGCCACCTCCACAACTAACCTAAGAACCTAACGCACCCTGACCAGCCACCTCCACAACTAACCTAAGAACCTAACGCACCCTGACCAGCCACCTCCACAACTAACCTAAGAACCTAACGCACCCTGACCAGCCACCTCCACAACTAACCTAAGAACCTAACGCACCCTGACCAGCCACCACCACAACTAACCTAAGAACCTAACGCACCCTGACCAGCCACCACCACAACTAACCTAAGAACCTAACGCACCCTGACCAGCCACCTCCACAACTAACCTAAGAACCTAACGCACCCTGACCAGCCACCTCCACAACTAACCTAAGAACCTAACGCACCCTGACCAGCCACCTCCACAACTAACCTAAGAATCTAACGCACCCTGACCAGCCACCACCACAACTAACCTAAGAACCTAACGCACCCTGACCAGCCACCTCCACAACTAACCTAAGAACCTAACGCACCCTGACCAGCCACCACCACAACTAACCTAAGAACCTAACGCACCCTGACCAGCCACCTCCACAACTAACCTAAGAACCTAACGCACCCTGACCAGCCACCTCCACAACTAACCTAAGAACCTAACGCACCCTGACCAGCCACCTCCACAACTAACCTAAGAACCTAACGCACCCTGACCAGCCACCTCCACAACTAACCTAAGAACCTAACGCACCCTGACCAGCCACCTCCACAACTAACCTAAGAACCTAACGCACCCTGACCAGCCACCTCCACAACTAACCTAAGAACCTAACGCACCCTGACCAGCCACCACCACAACTAACCTAAGAACCTAACGCACCCTGACCAGCCACCTCCACAACTAACCTAAGAACCTAACGCACCCTGACCAGCCACCTCCACAACTAACCTAAGAACCTAACGCACCCTGACCAGCCACCTCCACAACTAACCTAAGAACCTAACGCACCCTGACCAGCCACCACCACAACTAACCTAAGAACCTAACGCACCCTGACCAGCCACCTCCACAACTAACATAAGAACCTAACGCACCCTGACCAGCCACCTCCACAACTAACCTAAGAACCTAACGCACCCTGACCAGCCACCACCACAACTAACCTAAGAACCTAACGCACCCTGACCAGCCACCACCACAACTAACCTAAGAACCTAACGCACCCTGACCAGCCACCTCCACAACTAACCTAATAACCTAACGCACCCTGACCAGCCACCTCCACAACTAACCTAAGAACCTAACGCACCCTGACCAGCCACCTCCACAACTAACCTAAGAACCTAACGCACCCTGACCAGCCACCTCCACAACTAACCTAAGAACCTAACGCACCCTAACCAGCCACCTCCACAACTAACATAAGAACCTAACGCACCCTGACCAGCCACCTCCACAACTAACCTAAGAACCTAACGCACCCTGACCAGCCACCTCCACAACTAACCTAAGAACCTAACGCACCCTGACCAGCCACCACCACAACTAACCTAAGAACCTAACGCACCCTGACCAGCCACCACCACAACTAACCTAAGAACCTAACGCACCCTGACCAGCCACCTCCACAACTAACCTAAGAACCTAACGCACCCTGACCAGCCACCACCACAACTAACCTAAGAACCTAACGCACCCTGACCAGCCACCACCACAACTAACCTAAGAACCTAACGCACCCTGACCAGCCACCTCCACAACTAACCTAAGAACCTAACGCACCCTGACCAGCCACCTCCACAACTAACCTAAGAACCTAACGCACCCTGACCAGCCACCTCCACAACTAACCTAAGAATCTAACGCACCCTGACCAGCCACCTCCACAACTAACCTAAGAACCTAACGCACCCTGACCAGCCACCACCACAACTAACCTAAGAACCTAACGCACCCTGACCAGCCACCTCCACAACTAACCTAAGAACCTAACGCACCCTGACCAGCCACCTCCACAACTAACCTAAGAACCTAACGCACCCTGACCAGCCACCTCCACAACTAACCTAAGAACCTAACGCACCCTGACCAGCCACCTCCACAACTAACCTAAGAACCTAACGCACCCTGACCAGCCACCTCCACAACTAACCTAAGAACCTAACGCACCCTGACCAGCCACCTCCACAACTAACCTAAGAACCTAACGCACCCTGACCAGCCACCACCACAACTAACCTAAGAACCTAACGCACCCTGACCAGCCACCTCCACAACTAACCTAAGAACCTAACGCACCCTGACCAGCCACCTCCACAACTAACCTAAGAACCTAACGCACCCTGACCAGCCACCTCCACAACTAACCTAAGAACCTAACGCACCCTGACCAGCCACCACCACAACTAACCTAAGAACCTAACGCACCCTGACCAGCCACCTCCACAACTAACATAAGAACCTAACGCACCCTGACCAGCCACCTCCACAACTAACCTAAGAACCTAACTCACCCTGACCAGCCACCTCCACAACTAACCTAAGAACCTAACGCACCCTGACCAGCCACCTCCACAACTAACCTAAGAACCTAACGCACCCTGACCAGCCACCTCCACAACTAACCTAAGAACCTAACGCACCCTGACCAGCCACCTCCACAACTAACCTAAGAACCTAACGCACCCTGACCAGCCACCACCACAACTAACCTAAGAACCTAACGCACCCTGACCAGCCACCTCCACAACTAACCTAAGAACCTAACGCACCCTGACCAGCCACCTCCACAACTAACCTAAGAACCTAACGCACCCTGACCAGCCACCTCCACAACTAACCTAAGAACCTAACGCACCCTGACCAGCCACCACCACAACTAACCTAAGAACCTAACGCACCCTGACCAGCCACCTCCACAACTAACCTAAGAACCTAACGCACCCTGACCAGCCACCTCCACAACTAACCTAAGAACCTAACGCACCCTGACCAGCCACCTCCACAACTAACCTAAGAACCTAACGCACCCTGACCAGCCACCTCCACAACTAACCTAAGAACCTAACGCACCCTGACCAGCCACCACCACAACTAACCTAAGAACCTAACGCACCCTGACCAGCCACCACCACAACTAACCTAAGAACCTAACGCACCCTGACCAGCCACCTCCACAACTAACCTAAGAACCTAACGCACCCTGACCAGCCACCTCCACAACTAACCTAAGAACCTAACGCACCCTGACCAGCCACCTCCACAACTAACCTAAGAACCTAACTCACCCTGACCAGCCACCTCCACAACTAACCTAAGAACCTAACGCACCCTGACCAGCCACCTCCACAACTAACCTAAGAACCTAACGCACCCTGACCAGCCACCTCCACAACTAACCTAAGAACCTAACTCACCCTGACCAGCCACCTCCACAACTAACCTAAGAACCTAACGCACCCTGACCAGCCACCTCCACAACTAACCTAAGAACCTAACGCACCCTGACCAGCCACCACAGTAAGAACCTAACGCACCCTGACCAGCCACCACAGTAAGAACCTAACGCACCCTGACCAGCCACCACCACAACTAACCTAAGAACCTAACGCACCCTGACCAGCCACCTCCACAACTAACCTAAGAACCTAACGCACCCTGACCAGCCACCACCAGTAAGAACCTAAGAACCTAACGCACCCTGACCAGCCACCTCCACAACTAACCTAAGAACCTAACGCACCCTGACCAGCCACCTCCACAACTAACCTAAGAACCTAACGCACCCTGACCAGCCACCACCACAACTAACCTAAGAACCTAACGCACCCTGACCAGCCACCTCCACAACTAACCTAAGAACCTAACGCACCCTGACCAGCCACCTCCACAACTAACCTAAGAACCTAACGCACCCTGACCAGCCACCTCCACAACTAACCTAAGAACCTAACGCACCCTGACCAGCCACCTCCACAACTAACCTAAGAACCTAACGCACCCTGACCAGCCACCTCCACAACTAACCTAAGAACCTAACGCACCCTGACCAGCCACCTCCACAACTAACCTAAGAACCTAACGCACCCTGACCAGCCACCACCACAACTAACCTAAGAACCTAACTCACCCTGACCAGCCACCTCCACAACTAACATAAGAACCTAACGCACCCTGACCAGCCACCTCCACAACTAACCTAAGAACCTAACGCACCCTGACCAGCCACCACAGTAAGAACCTAACGCACCCTGACCAGCCACCACAGTAAGAACCTAACGCACCCTGACCAGCCACCACCACAACTAACCTAAGAACCTAACGCACCCTGACCAGCCACCTCCACAACTAACCTAAGAACCTAACGCACCCTGACCAGCCACCACCAGTAAGAACCTAAGAACCTAACGCACCCTGACCAGCCACCTCCACAACTAACCTAAGAACCTAACGCACCCTGACCAGCCACCACCAGTAAGAACCTAAGAACCTAACGCACCCTGACCAGCCACCTCCACAACTAACCTAAGAACCTAACGCACCCTGACCAGCCACCTCCACAACTAACCTAAGAACCTAACGCACCCTGACCAGCCACCACCACAACTAACCTAAGAACCTAACGCACCCTGACCAGCCACCTCCACAACTAACCTAAGAACCTAACGCACCCTGACCAGCCACCTCCACAACTAACCTAAGAACCTAACGCACCCTGACCAGCCACCTCCACAACTAACCTAAGAACCTAACGCACCCTGACCAGCCACCTCCACAACTAACCTAAGAACCTAACGCACCCTGACCAGCCACCTCCACAACTAACCTAAGAACCTAACGCACCCTGACCAGCCACCTCCACAACTAACCTAAGAACCCAACGCACCCTGACCAGCCACCACCACAACTAACCTAAGAACCTAACGCACCCTGACCAGCCACCTCCACAACTAACATAAGAACCTAACGCACCCTGATCAGCCACCTCCACAACTAACCTAAGAACCTAACGCACCCTGACCAGCCACCTCCACAACTAACCTAAGAACCTAACGCACCCTGACCAGCCACATCCACAACTAACCTAAGAACCTAACGCACCCTGACCAGCCACCTCCACAACTAACCTAAGAACCTAACGCACCCTGACCAGCCACCTCCACAACTAATCTAAGAACCTAACGCACCCTGACCAGCCACCTCCACAACTAACCTAAGAACCTAACGCACCCTGACCAGCCACCACCACAACTAACCTAAGAACCTAACGCACCCTGACCAGCCACCTCCACAACTAACCTAAGAACCTAACGCACCCTGACCAGCCACCTCCACAACTAACCTAAGAACCTAACGCACCCTGAACAGCAACCTCCACAACTAACCTAAGAACCTAACGCACCCTGACCAGCCACCTCCACAACTAACCTAAGAACCTAACGCACCCTGACCAGCCACCACCACAACTAACCTAAGAACCTAACGCACCCTGACCAGCCACCACCACAACTAACATAAGAACCTAACGCACCCTGACCAGCCACCTCCACAACTAACCTAAGAACCTAACGCACCCTGACCAGCCACCTCCACAACTAACCTAAGAACCTAACGCACCCTGACCAGCCACCTCCACAACTAACCTAAGAACCTAACGCACCCTGACCAGCCACCTCCACAACTAACCTAAGAACCTAACGCACCCTGACCAGCCACCTCCACAACTAACCTAAGAACCTAACGCACCCTGACCAGCCACCTCCACAACTAACCTAAGAACCTAACGCACCCTGACCAGCCACCACCACAACTAACCTAAGAACCTAACGCACCCTGACCAGCCACCTCCACAACTAACCTAAGAACCTAACGCACCCTGACCAGCCACCTCCACAACTAACCTAAGAACCTAACGCACCCTGAACAGCCACCTCCACAACTAACCTAAGAACCTAACGCACCCTGACCAGCCACCTCCACAACTAACCTAAGAACCTAACGCACCCTGACCAGCCACCACCACAACTAACCTAAGAACCTAACGCACCCTGACCAGCCACCACCACAACTAACCTAAGAACCTAACGCACCCTGACCAGCCACCTCCACAACTAACCTAAGAACCTAACGCACCCTGACCAGCCACCTCCACAACTAACCTAAGAACCTAACGCACCCTGACCAGCCACCACCACAACTAACCTAAGAACCTAACGCACCCTGACCAGCCACCACCACAACTAACCTAAGAACCTAACTCACCCTGACCAGCCACCTCCACAACTAACCTAAGAACCTAACGCACCCTGACCAGCCACCTCCACAACTAACCTAAGAATCTAACGCACCCTGACCAGCCACCTCCACAACTAACCTAAGAACCTAACGCACCCTGACCAGCCACCTCCACAACTAACCTAAGAACCTAACGCACCCTGACCAGCCACCACCAGTAAGAACCTAACGCACCCTGACCAGCCACCACAGTAAGAACCTAACGCACCCTGACCAGCCACCACCACAACTAACCTAAGAACCTAACGCACCCTGACCAGCCACCTCCACAAATAACCTAAGAACCTAACGCACCCTGACCAGCCACCACCAGTAAGAACCTAAGAACCTAACGCACCCTGACCAGCCACCACCACAACTAACCTAAGAACCTAACGCACCCTGACCAGCCACCTCCACAACTAACCTAAGAACCTAACGCACCCTGACCAGCCACCTCCACAACTAACCTAAGAACCTAACGCACCCTGACCAGCCACCACCACAACTAACCTAAGAACCTAACGCACCCTGACCAGCCACCTCCACAACTAACCTAAGAACCTAACGCACCCTGACCAGCCACCTCCACAACTAACCTAAGAACCTAACGCACCCTGACCAGCCACCTCCACAACTAACATAAGAACCTAACGCACCCTGAACAGCAACCTCCACAACTAACCTAAGAACCTAACGCACCCTGACCAGCCACCTCCACAACTAACCTAAGAACCTAACGCACCCTGACCAGCCACCACCAGTAAGAACCTAAGAACCTAACGCACCCTGACCAGCCACCACCACAACTAACCTAAGAACCTAACGCACCCTGACCAGCCACCTCCACAACTAACCTAAGAACCTAACGCACCCTGACCAGCCACCTCCACAACTAACCTAAGAACCTAACGCACCCTGACCAGCCACCACCACAACTAACCTAAGAACCTAACGCACCCTGACCAGCCACCTCCACAACTAACCTAAGAACCTAACGCACCCTGACCAGCCACCTCCACAACTAACCTAAGAACCTAACGCACCCTGACCAGCCACCTCCACAACTAACATAAGAACCTAACTCACCCTGACCAGCCACCTCCACAACTAACCTAAGAACCTAACTCACCCTGACCAGCCACCTCCACAACTAACCTAAGAACCTAACGCACCCTGACCAGCCACCTCCACAACTAACCTAAGAACCTAACGCACCCTGACCAGCCACCTCCACAACTAACCTAAGAACCTAACGCACCCTGACCAGCCACCTCCACAACTAACGTAAGAACCTAACGCACCCTGACCAGCCACCTCCACAACTAACCTAAGAACCTAACGCACCCTGACCAGCCACCACCACAACTAACCTAAGAACCTAACGCACCCTGACCAGCCACCACCACAACTAACCTAAGAACCTAACGCACCCTGACCAGCCACCTCCACAACTAACCTAAGAACCTAACGCACCCTGACCAGCCACCTCCACAACTAACCTAAGAACCTAACGCACCCTGACCAGCCACCTCCACAACTAACCTAAGAACCTAACGCACCCTGACCAGCCACCTCCACAACTAACCTAAGAACCTAACTCACCCTGACCAGCCACCTCCACAACTAACCTAAGAACCTAACTCACCCTGACCAGCCACCTCCACAACTAACCTAAGAACCTAACGCACCCTGACCAGCCACCTCCACAACTAACCTAAGAACCTAACGCACCCTGACCAGCCACCTCCACAACTAACCTAAGAACCTAACGCACCCTGACCAGCCACCTCCACAACTAACCTAAGAACCTAACGCACCCTGACCAGCCACCACCACAACTAACCTAAGAACCTAACGCACCCTGACCAGCCACCTCCACAACTAACCTAAGAACCTAACGCACCCTGACCAGCCACCTCCACAACTAACCTAAGAACCTAACGCACCCTGACCAGCCACCTCCACAACTAACCTAAGAACCTAACGCACCCTGACCAGCCACCACCACAACTAACCTAAGAACCTAACGCACCCTGACCAGCCACCTCCACAACTAACCTAAGAACCTAACGCACCCTGACCAGCCACCTCCACAACTAACCTAAGAACCTAACGCACCCTGACCAGCCACCTCCACAACTAACCTAAGAACCTAACGCACCCTGACCAGCCACCTCCACAACTAACCTAAGAACCTAACGCACCCTGACCAGCCACCACCACAACTAACCTAAGAACCTAACGCACCCTGACCAGCCACCACCACAACTAACCTAAGAACCTAACGCACCCTGACCAGCCACCTCCACAACTAACCTAAGAACCTAACGCACCCTGACCAGCCACCTCCACAACTAACCTAAGAACCTAACGCACCCTGACCAGCCACCTCCACAACTAACCTAAGAACCTAACTCACCCTGACCAGCCACCTCCACAACTAACCTAAGAACCTAACGCACCCTGACCAGCCACCTCCACAACTAACCTAAGAACCTAACGCACCCTGACCAGCCACCTCCACAACTAACCTAAGAACCTAACTCACCCTGACCAGCCACCTCCACAACTAACCTAAGAACCTAACGCACCCTGACCAGCCACCTCCACAACTAACCTAAGAACCTAACGCACCCTGACCAGCCACCACAGTAAGAACCTAACGCACCCTGACCAGCCACCACAGTAAGAACCTAACGCACCCTGACCAGCCACCACCACAACTAACCTAAGAACCTAACGCACCCTGACCAGCCACCTCCACAACTAACCTAAGAACCTAACGCACCCTGACCAGCCACCACCAGTAAGAACCTAAGAACCTAACGCACCCTGACCAGCCACCTCCACAACTAACCTAAGAACCTAACGCACCCTGACCAGCCACCTCCACAACTAACCTAAGAACCTAACGCACCCTGACCAGCCACCACCACAACTAACCTAAGAACCTAACGCACCCTGACCAGCCACCTCCACAACTAACCTAAGAACCTAACGCACCCTGACCAGCCACCTCCACAACTAACCTAAGAACCTAACGCACCCTGACCAGCCACCTCCACAACTAACCTAAGAACCTAACGCACCCTGACCAGCCACCTCCACAACTAACCTAAGAACCTAACGCACCCTGACCAGCCACCTCCACAACTAACCTAAGAACCTAACGCACCCTGACCAGCCACCTCCACAACTAACCTAAGAACCTAACGCACCCTGACCAGCCACCACCACAACTAACCTAAGAACCTAACTCACCCTGACCAGCCACCTCCACAACTAACATAAGAACCTAACGCACCCTGACCAGCCACCTCCACAACTAACCTAAGAACCTAACGCACCCTGACCAGCCACCACAGTAAGAACCTAACGCACCCTGACCAGCCACCACAGTAAGAACCTAACACACCCTGACCAGCCACCACCACAACTAACCTAAGAACCTAACGCACCCTGACCAGCCACCTCCACAACTAACCTAAGAACCTAACGCACCCTGACCAGCCACCACCAGTAAGAACCTAAGAACCTAACGCACCCTGACCAGCCACCTCCACAACTAACCTAAGAACCTAACGCACCCTGACCAGCCACCACCAGTAAGAACCTAAGAACCTAACGCACCCTGACCAGCCACCTCCACAACTAACCTAAGAACCTAACGCACCCTGACCAGCCACCTCCACAACTAACCTAAGAACCTAACGCACCCTGACCAGCCACCACCACAACTAACCTAAGAACCTAACGCACCCTGACCAGCCACCTCCACAACTAACCTAAGAACCTAACGCACCCTGACCAGCCACCTCCACAACTAACCTAAGAACCTAACGCACCCTGACCAGCCACCTCCACAACTAACCTAAGAACCTAACGCACCCTGACCAGCCACCTCCACAACTAACCTAAGAACCTAACGCACCCTGACCAGCCACCTCCACAACTAACCTAAGAACCTAACGCACCCTGACCAGCCACCTCCACAACTAACCTAAGAACCCAACGCACCCTGACCAGCCACCACCACAACTAACCTAAGAACCTAACGCACCCTGACCAGCCACCTCCACAACTAACATAAGAACCTAACGCACCCTGATCAGCCACCTCCACAACTAACCTAAGAACCTAACGCACCCTGACCAGCCACCTCCACAACTAACCTAAGAACCTAACGCACCCTGACCAGCCACATCCACAACTAACCTAAGAACCTAACGCACCCTGACCAGCCACCTCCACAACTAACCTAAGAACCTAACGCACCCTGACCAGCCACCTCCACAACTAATCTAAGAACCTAACGCACCCTGACCAGCCACCTCCACAACTAACCTAAGAACCTAACGCACCCTGACCAGCCACCACCACAACTAACCTAAGAACTTAACGCACCCTGACCAGCCACCTCCACAACTAACCTAAGAACCTAACGCACCCTGACCAGCCACCTCCACAACTAACCTAAGAACCTAACGCACCCTGAACAGCAACCTCCACAACTAACCTAAGAACCTAACGCACCCTGACCAGCCACCTCCACAACTAACCTAAGAACCTAACGCACCCTGACCAGCCACCACCACAACTAACCTAAGAACCTAACGCACCCTGACCAGCCACCACCACAACTAACATAAGAACCTAACGCACCCTGACCAGCCACCTCCACAACTAACCTAAGAACCTAACGCACCCTGAACAGCCACCTCCACAACTAACCTAAGAACCTAACGCACCCTGACCAGCCACCTCCACAACTAACCTAAGAACCTAACGCACCCTGACCAGCCACCACCACAACTAACCTAAGAACCTAACGCACCCTGACCAGCCACCTCCACAACTAACCTAAGAACCTAACGCACCCTGACCAGCCACCACCACAACTAACCTAAGAACCTAACGCACCCTGACCAGCCACCACCACAACTAACCTAAGAACCTAACGCACCCTGACCAGCCACCTCCACAACTAACCTAAGAACCTAACGCACCCTGACCAGCCACCTCCACAACTAACCTAAGAACCTAACGCACCCTGACCAGCCACCTCCACAACTAACCTAAGAACCTAACGCACCCTGACCAGCCACCTCCACAACTAACCTAAGAACCTAACTCACCCTGACCAGCCACCTCCACAACTAACCTAAGAACCTAACTCACCCTGACCAGCCACCTCCACAACTAACCTAAGAACCTAACGCACCCTGACCAGCCACCTCCACAACTAACCTAAGAACCTAACGCACCCTGACCAGCCACCTCCACAACTAACCTAAGAACCTAACGCACCCTGACCAGCCACCTCCACAACTAACCTAAGAACCTAACGCACCCTGACCAGCCACCACCACAACTAACCTAAGAACCTAACGCACCCTGACCAGCCACCTCCACAACTAACCTAAGAACCTAACGCACCCTGACCAGCCACCTCCACAACTAACCTAAGAACCTAACGCACCCTGACCAGCCACCTCCACAACTAACCTAAGAACCTAACGCACCCTGACCAGCCACCACCACAACTAACCTAAGAACCTAACGCACCCTGACCAGCCACCTCCACAACTAACCTAAGAACCTAACGCACCCTGACCAGCCACCTCCACAACTAACCTAAGAACCTAACGCACCCTGACCAGCCACCTCCACAACTAACCTAAGAACCTAACGCACCCTGACCAGCCACCTCCACAACTAACCTAAGAACCTAACGCACCCTGACCAGCCACCACCACAACTAACCTAAGAACCTAACGCACCCTGACCAGCCACCACCACAACTAACCTAAGAACCTAACGCACCCTGACCAGCCACCTCCACAACTAACCTAAGAACCTAACGCACCCTGACCAGCCACCTCCACAACTAACCTAAGAACCTAACGCACCCTGACCAGCCACCTCCACAACTAACCTAAGAACCTAACTCACCCTGACCAGCCACCTCCACAACTAACCTAAGAACCTAACGCACCCTGACCAGCCACCTCCACAACTAACCTAAGAACCTAACGCACCCTGACCAGCCACCTCCACAACTAACCTAAGAACCTAACTCACCCTGACCAGCCACCTCCACAACTAACCTAAGAACCTAACGCACCCTGACCAGCCACCTCCACAACTAACCTAAGAACCTAACGCACCCTGACCAGCCACCACAGTAAGAACCTAACGCACCCTGACCAGCCACCACAGTAAGAACCTAACGCACCCTGACCAGCCACCACCACAACTAACCTAAGAACCTAACGCACCCTGACCAGCCACCTCCACAACTAACCTAAGAACCTAACGCACCCTGACCAGCCACCACCAGTAAGAACCTAAGAACCTAACGCACCCTGACCAGCCACCTCCACAACTAACCTAAGAACCTAACGCACCCTGACCAGCCACCTCCACAACTAACCTAAGAACCTAACGCACCCTGACCAGCCACCACCACAACTAACCTAAGAACCTAACGCACCCTGACCAGCCACCTCCACAACTAACCTAAGAACCTAACGCACCCTGACCAGCCACCTCCACAACTAACCTAAGAACCTAACGCACCCTGACCAGCCACCTCCACAACTAACCTAAGAACCTAACGCACCCTGACCAGCCACCTCCACAACTAACCTAAGAACCTAACGCACCCTGACCAGCCACCTCCACAACTAACCTAAGAACCTAACGCACCCTGACCAGCCACCTCCACAACTAACCTAAGAACCTAACGCACCCTGACCAGCCACCACCACAACTAACCTAAGAACCTAACTCACCCTGACCAGCCACCTCCACAACTAACATAAGAACCTAACGCACCCTGACCAGCCACCTCCACAACTAACCTAAGAACCTAACGCACCCTGACCAGCCACCACAGTAAGAACCTAACGCACCCTGACCAGCCACCACAGTAAGAACCTAACACACCCTGACCAGCCACCACCACAACTAACCTAAGAACCTAACGCACCCTGACCAGCCACCTCCACAACTAACCTAAGAACCTAACGCACCCTGACCAGCCACCACCAGTAAGAACCTAAGAACCTAACGCACCCTGACCAGCCACCTCCACAACTAACCTAAGAACCTAACGCACCCTGACCAGCCACCACCAGTAAGAACCTAAGAACCTAACGCACCCTGACCAGCCACCTCCACAACTAACCTAAGAACCTAACGCACCCTGACCAGCCACCTCCACAACTAACCTAAGAACCTAACGCACCCTGACCAGCCACCACCACAACTAACCTAAGAACCTAACGCACCCTGACCAGCCACCTCCACAACTAACCTAAGAACCTAACGCACCCTGACCAGCCACCTCCACAACTAACCTAAGAACCTAACGCACCCTGACCAGCCACCTCCACAACTAACCTAAGAACCTAACGCACCCTGACCAGCCACCTCCACAACTAACCTAAGAACCTAACGCACCCTGACCAGCCACCTCCACAACTAACCTAAGAACCTAACGCACCCTGACCAGCCACCTCCACAACTAACCTAAGAACCCAACGCACCCTGACCAGCCACCACCACAACTAACCTAAGAACCTAACGCACCCTGACCAGCCACCTCCACAACTAACATAAGAACCTAACGCACCCTGATCAGCCACCTCCACAACTAACCTAAGAACCTAACGCACCCTGACCAGCCACCTCCACAACTAACCTAAGAACCTAACGCACCCTGACCAGCCACATCCACAACTAACCTAAGAACCTAACGCACCCTGACCAGCCACCTCCACAACTAACCTAAGAACCTAACGCACCCTGACCAGCCACCTCCACAACTAATCTAAGAACCTAACGCACCCTGACCAGCCACCTCCACAACTAACCTAAGAACCTAACGCACCCTGACCAGCCACCACCACAACTAACCTAAGAACTTAACGCACCCTGACCAGCCACCTCCACAACTAACCTAAGAACCTAACGCACCCTGACCAGCCACCTCCACAACTAACCTAAGAACCTAACGCACCCTGAACAGCAACCTCCACAACTAACCTAAGAACCTAACGCACCCTGACCAGCCACCTCCACAACTAACCTAAGAACCTAACGCACCCTGACCAGCCACCACCACAACTAACCTAAGAACCTAACGCACCCTGACCAGCCACCACCACAACTAACATAAGAACCTAACGCACCCTGACCAGCCACCTCCACAACTAACCTAAGAACCTAACGCACCCTGACCAGCCACCTCCACAACTAACCTAAGAACCTAACGCACCCTGACCAGCCACCTCCACAACTAACCTAAGAACCTAACGCACCCTGACCAGCCACCTCCACAACTAACCTAAGAACCTAACGCACCCTGACCAGCCACCTCCACAACTAACCTAAGAACCTAACGCACCCTGACCAGCCACCTCCACAACTAACCTAAGAACCTAACGCACCCTGACCAGCCACCACCACAACTAACCTAAGAACCTAACGCACCCTGACCAGCCACCTCCACAACTAACCTAAGAACCTAACGCACCCTGACCAGCCACCTCCACAACTAACCTAAGAACCTAACGCACCCTGAACAGCCACCTCCACAACTAACCTAAGAACCTAACGCACCCTGACCAGCCACCTCCACAACTAACCTAAGAACCTAACGCACCCTGACCAGCCACCACCACAACTAACCTAAGAACCTAACGCACCCTGACCAGCCACCACCACAACTAACCTAAGAACCTAACGCACCCTGACCAGCCACCTCCACAACTAACCTAAGAACCTAACGCACCCTGACCAGCCACCTCCACAACTAACCTAAGAACCTAACGCACCCTGACCAGCCACCACCACAACTAACCTAAGAACCTAACGCACCCTGACCAGCCACCACCACAACTAACCTAAGAACCTAACTCACCCTGACCAGCCACCTCCACAACTAACCTAAGAACCTAACGCACCCTGACCAGCCACCTCCACAACTAACCTAAGAATCTAACGCACCCTGACCAGCCACCTCCACAACTAACCTAAGAACCTAACGCACCCTGACCAGCCACCTCCACAACTAACCTAAGAACCTAACGCACCCTGACCAGCCACCACCAGTAAGAACCTAACGCACCCTGACCAGCCACCACAGTAAGAACCTAACGCACCCTGACCAGCCACCACAGTAAGAACCTAACGCACCCTGACCAGCCACCACAGTAAGAACCTAACGCACCCTGACCAGCCACCACAGTAAGAACCTAACGCACCCTGACCAGCCACCACAGTAAGAACCTAACGCACCCTGACCAGCCACCACAGTAAGAACCTAACGCACCCTGACCAGCCACCACCAGTAAGAACCTAACGCACCCTGACCAGCCACCACCAGTAAGAACCTAACGCACCCTGACCAGCCACCACAGTAAGAACCTAACGCACCCTGACCAGCCACCACAGTAAGAACCTAACGCACCCTGACCAGCCACCACAGTAAGAACCTAACGCACCCTGACCAGCCACCACCAGTAAGAACCTAACGCACCCTGACCAGCCACCACCAGTAAGAACCTAACGCACCCTGACCAGCCACCACCAGTAAGAACCTAACGCACCCTGACCAGCCACCACAGTAAGAACCTAACGCACCCTGACCAGCCACCACCAGTAAGAACCTAACGCACTCTGACCAGCCACCACAGTAAGAACCTAACGCACCCTGACCAGCCACCACAGTAAGAACCTAACGCACCCTGACCAGCCACCACCAGTAAGAACCTAACGCACCCTGACCAGCCACCACAGTAAGAACCTAACGCACCCTGACCAGCCACCTCCACAACTAACCTAAGAACCTAACGCACCCTGACCAGCCACCTCCACAACTAACCTAAGAACCTAACGCACCCTGACCAGCCACCACCACAACTAACCTAAGAACCTAACGCACCCTGACCAGCCACCTCCACAACTAACCTAAGAACCTAACGCACCCTGACCAGCCACCTCCACAACTAACCTAAGAACCTAACGCACCCTGACCAGCCACCTCCACAACTAACCTAAGAACCTAACGCACCCTGACCAGCCACCACCACAACTAACCTAAGAACCTAACGCACCCTGACCAGCCACCTCCACAACTAACCTAAGAACCTAACGCACCCTGACCAGCCACCTCCACAACTAACCTAAGAACCTAACGCACCCTGACCAGCCACCTCCACAACTAACCTAAGAACCTAACGCACCCTGACCAGCCACCTCCACAACTAACCTAAGAACCTAACGCACCCTGACCAGCCACCACCACAACTAACCTAAGAACCTAACGCACCCTGACCAGCCACCACCACAACTAACCTAAGAACCTAACGCACCCTGACCAGCCACCTCCACAACTAACCTAAGAACCTAACGCACCCTGACCAGCCACCTCCACAACTAACCTAAGAACCTAACGCACCCTGACCAGCCACCTCCACAACTAACCTAAGAACCTAACTCACCCTGACCAGCCACCTCCACAACTAACCTAAGAACCTAACGCACCCTGACCAGCCACCTCCACAACTAACCTAAGAACCTAACGCACCCTGACCAGCCACCTCCACAACTAACCTAAGAACCTAACTCACCCTGACCAGCCACCTCCACAACTAACCTAAGAACCTAACGCACCCTGACCAGCCACCTCCACAACTAACCTAAGAACCTAACGCACCCTGACCAGCCACCACAGTAAGAACCTAACGCACCCTGACCAGCCACCACAGTAAGAACCTAACGCACCCTGACCAGCCACCACCACAACTAACCTAAGAACCTAACGCACCCTGACCAGCCACCTCCACAACTAACCTAAGAACCTAACGCACCCTGACCAGCCACCACCAGTAAGAACCTAAGAACCTAACGCACCCTGACCAGCCACCTCCACAACTAACCTAAGAACCTAACGCACCCTGACCAGCCACCTCCACAACTAACCTAAGAACCTAACGCACCCTGACCAGCCGCCACCACAACTAACCTAAGAACCTAACGCACCCTGACCAGCCACCTCCACAACTAACCTAAGAACCTAACGCACCCTGACCAGCCACCTCCACAACTAACCTAAGAACCTAACGCACCCTGACCAGCCACCTCCACAACTAACCTAAGAACCTAACGCACCCTGACCAGCCACCTCCACAACTAACCTAAGAACCTAACGCACCCTGACCAGCCACCTCCACAACTAACCTAAGAACCTAACGCACCCTGACCAGCCACCACCACAACTAACCTAAGAACCTAACTCACCCTGACCAGCCACCTCCACAACTAACATAAGAACCTAACGCACCCTGACCAGCCACCTCCACAACTAACCTAAGAACCTAACGCACCCTGACCAGCCACCACAGTAAGAACCTAACGCACCCTGACCAGCCACCACAGTAAGAACCTAACGCACCCTGACCAGCCACCACCACAACTAACCTAAGAACCTAACGCACCCTGACCAGCCACCTCCACAACTAACCTAAGAACCTAACGCACCCTGACCAGCCACCACCAGTAAGAACCTAAGAACCTAACGCACCCTGACCAGCCACCTCCACAACTAACCTAAGAACCTAACGCACCCTGACCAGCCACCACCAGTAAGAACCTAAGAACCTAACGCACCCTGACCAGCCACCTCCACAACTAACCTAAGAACCTAACGCACCCTGACCAGCCACCTCCACAACTAACCTAAGAACCTAACGCACCCTGACCAGCCACCACCACAACTAACCTAAGAACCTAACGCACCCTGACCAGCCACCTCCACAACTAACCTAAGAACCTAACGCACCCTGACCAGCCACCTCCACAACTAACCTAAGAACCTAACGCACCCTGACCAGCCACCTCCACAACTAACCTAAGAACCTAACGCACCCTGACCAGCCACCTCCACAACTAACCTAAGAACCTAACGCACCCTGACCAGCCACCTCCACAACTAACCTAAGAACCTAACGCACCCTGACCAGCCACCTCCACAACTAACCTAAGAACCCAACGCACCCTGACCAGCCACCACCACAACTAACCTAAGAACCTAACGCACCCTGACCAGCCACCTCCACAACTAACATAAGAACCTAACGCACCCTGACCAGCCACCTCCACAACTAACCTAAGAACCTAACGCACCCTGACCAGCCACCTCCACAACTAACCTAAGAACCTAACGCACCCTGACCAGCCACCTCCACAACTAACCTAAGAACCTAACGCACCCTGACCAGCCACCTCCACAACTAACCTAAGAACCTAACGCACCCTGACCAGCCACCTCCACAACTAACCTAAGAACCTAACGCACCCTGACCAGCCACCTCCACAACTAACCTAAGAACCTAACGCACCCTGACCAGCCACCACCACAACTAACCTAAGAACCTAACACACCCTGACCAGCCACCTCCACAACTAACCTAAGAACCTAACGCACCCTGACCAGCCACCTCCACAACTAACCTAAGAACCTAACGCACCCTGAACAGCCACCTCCACAACTAACCTAAGAACCTAACGCACCCTGACCAGCCACCTCCACAACTAACCTAAGAACCTAACGCACCCTGACCAGCCACCACCACAACTAACCTAAGAACCTAACGCACCCTGACCAGCCACCACCACAACTAACATAAGAACCTAACGCACCCTGACCAGCCACCTCCACAACTAACCTAAGAACCTAACGCACCCTGACCAGCCACCTCCACAACTAACCTAAGAACCTAACGCACCCTGACCAGCCACCTCCACAACTAACCTAAGAACCTAACGCACCCTGACCAGCCACCTCCACAACTAACCTAAGAACCTAACGCACCCTGACCAGCCACCTCCACAACTAACCTAAGAACCTAACGCACCCTGACCAGCCACCTCCACAACTAACCTAAGAACCTAACGCACCCTGACCAGCCACCACCACAACTAACCTAAGAACCTAACGCACCCTGACCAGCCACCTCCACAACTAACCTAAGAACCTAACGCACCCTGACCAGCCACCTCCACAACTAACCTAAGAACCTAACGCACCCTGAACAGCCACCTCCACAACTAACCTAAGAACCTAACGCACCCTGACCAGCCACCTCCACAACTAACCTAAGAACCTAACGCACCCTGACCAGCCACCACCACAACTAACCTAAGAACCTAACGCACCCTGACCAGCCACCACCACAACTAACCTAAGAACCTAACGCACCCTGACCAGCCACCTCCACAACTAACCTAAGAACCTAACGCACCCTGACCAGCCACCACCAGTAAGAACCTAAGAACCTAACGCACCCTGACCAGCCACCTCCACAACTAACCTAAGAACCTAACGCACCCTGACCAGCCACCACCAGTAAGAACCTAAGAACCTAACGCACCCTGACCAGCCACCTCCACAACTAACCTAAGAACCTAACGCACCCTGACCAGCCACCTCCACAACTAACCTAAGAACCTAACGCACCCTGACCAGCCACCACCACAACTAACCTAAGAACCTAACGCACCCTGACCAGCCACCTCCACAACTAACCTAAGAACCTAACGCACCCTGACCAGCCACCTCCACAACTAACCTAAGAACCTAACGCACCCTGACCAGCCACCTCCACAACTAACCTAAGAACCTAACGCACCCTGACCAGCCACCTCCACAACTAACCTAAGAACCTAACGCACCCTGACCAGCCACCTCCACAACTAACCTAAGAACCTAACGCACCCTGACCAGCCACCTCCACAACTAACCTAAGAACCCAACGCACCCTGACCAGCCACCACCACAACTAACCTAAGAACCTAACGCACCCTGACCAGCCACCTCCACAACTAACATAAGAACCTAACGCACCCTGATCAGCCACCTCCACAACTAACCTAAGAACCTAACGCACCCTGACCAGCCACCTCCACAACTAACCTAAGAACCTAACGCACCCTGACCAGCCACCACCACAACTAACCTAAGAACCTAACGCACCCTGACCAGCCACCTCCACAACTAACCTAAGAACCTAACGCACCCTGACCAGCCACCACCAGTAAGAACCTAAGAACCTAACGCACCCTGACCAGCCACCTCCACAACTAACCTAAGAACCTAACGCACCCTGACCAGCCACCACCAGTAAGAACCTAAGAACCTAACGCACCCTGACCAGCCACCTCCACAACTAACCTAAGAACCTAACGCACCCTGACCAGCCACCTCCACAACTAACCTAAGAACCTAACGCACCCTGACCAGCCACCACCACAACTAACCTAAGAACCTAACGCACCCTGACCAGCCACCTCCACAACTAACCTAAGAACCTAACGCACCCTGACCAGCCACCTCCACAACTAACCTAAGAACCTAACGCACCCTGACCAGCCACCTCCACAACTAACCTAAGAACCTAACGCACCCTGACCAGCCACCTCCACAACTAACCTAAGAACCTAACGCACCCTGACCAGCCACCTCCACAACTAACCTAAGAACCTAACGCACCCTGACCAGCCACCTCCACAACTAACCTAAGAACCTAACGCACCCTAACCAGCCACCACCACAACTAACCTAAGAACCTAACGCACCCTGACCAGCCACCACCACAACTAACATAAGAACCTAACGCACCCTGACCAGCCACCTCCACAACTAACCTAAGAACCTAACGCACCCTGACCAGCCACCTCCACAACTAACCTAAGAACCTAACGCACCCTGACCAGCCACCTCCACAACTAACCTAAGAACCTAACGCACCCTGACCAGCCACCACCACAACTAACCTAAGAACCTAACACACCCTGACCAGCCACCTCCACAACTAACCTAAGAACCTAACGCACCCTGACCAGCCACCTCCACAACTAACCTAAGAACCTAACGCACCCTGACCAGCCACCACCACAACTAACCTAAGAACCTAACGCACCCTGACCAGCCACCTCCACAACTAACCTAAGAACCTAACGCACCCTGACCAGCCACCTCCACAACTAACCTAAGAACCTAACGCACCCTGAACAGCCACCTCCACAACTAACCTAAGAACCTAACGCACCCTGACCAGCCACCTCCACAACTAACCTAAGAACCTAACGCACCCTGACCAGCCACCACCACAACTAACCTAAGAACCTAACGCACCCTGACCAGCCACCACCACAACTAACCTAAGAACCTAACGCACCCTGACCAGCCACCTCCACAACTAACCTAAGAACCTAACGCACCCTGACCAGCCACCTCCACAACTAACCTAAGAACCTAATGCACCCTGACCAGCCACCACCACAACTAACCTAAGAACCTAACGCACCCTGACCAGCCACCACCACAACTAACCTAAGAACCTAACTCACCCTGACCAGCCACCTCCACAACTAACCTAAGAACCTAACGCACCCTGACCAGCCACCTCCACAACTAACCTAAGAATCTAACGCACCCTGACCAGCCACCTCCACAACTAACCTAAGAACCTAACGCACCCTGACCAGCCACCTCCACAACTAACCTAAGAACCTAACGCACCCTGACCAGCCACCACCAGTAAGAACCTAACGCACCCTGACCAGCCACCACAGTAAGAACCTAACGCACCCTGACCAGCCACCACAGTAAGAACCTAACGCACCCTGACCAGCCACCACAGTAAGAACCTAACGCACCCTGACCAGCCACCACAGTAAGAACCTAACGCACCCTGACCAGCCACCACAGTAAGAACCTAACGCACCCTGACCAGCCACCACAGTAAGAACCTAACGCACCCTGACCAGCCACCACCAGTAAGAACCTAACGCACCCTGACCAGCCACCACCAGTAAGAACCTAACGCACCCTGACCAGCCACCACAGTAAGAACCTAACGCACCCTGACCAGCCACCACAGTAAGAACCTAACGCACCCTGACCAGCCACCACAGTAAGAACCTAACGCACCCTGACCAGCCACCACCAGTAAGAACCTAACGCACCCTGACCAGCCACCACCAGTAAGAACCTAACGCACCCTGACCAGCCACCACCAGTAAGAACCTAACGCACCCTGACCAGCCACCACAGTAAGAACCTAACGCACCCTGACCAGCCACCACCAGTAAGAACCTAACGCACTCTGACCAGCCACCACAGTAAGAACCTAACGCACCCTGACCAGCCACCACAGTAAGAACCTAACGCACCCTGACCAGCCACCACCAGTAAGAACCTAACGCACCCTGACCAGCCACCACAGTAAGAACCTAACGCACCCTGACCAGCCACCTCCACAACTAACCTAAGAACCTAACGCACCCTGACCAGCCACCTCCACAACTAACCTAAGAACCTAACGCACCCTGACCAGCCACCACCACAACTAATCTAAGAACCTAACGCACCCTGACCAGCCACCTCCACAACTAACCTAAGAACCTAACGCACCCTGACCAGCCACCTCCACAACTAACCTAAGAACCTAACGCACCCTGACCAGCCACCTCCACAACTAACCTAAGAACCTAACGCACCCTGACCAGCCACCACCACAACTAACCTAAGAACCTAACGCACCCTGACCAGCCACCTCCACAACTAACCTAAGAACCTAACGCACCCTGACCAGCCACCTCCACAACTAACCTAAGAACCTAACGCACCCTGACCAGCCACCTCCACAACTAACCTAAGAACCTAACGCACCCTGACCAGCCACCTCCACAACTAACCTAAGAACCTAACGCACCCTGACCAGCCACCACCACAACTAACCTAAGAACCTAACGCACCCTGACCAGCCACCACCACAACTAACCTAAGAACCTAACGCACCCTGACCAGCCACCTCCACAACTAACCTAAGAACCTAACGCACCCTGACCAGCCACCTCCACAACTAACCTAAGAACCTAACGCACCCTGACCAGCCACCTCCACAACTAACCTAAGAACCTAACTCACCCTGACCAGCCACCTCCACAACTAACCTAAGAACCTAACGCACCCTGACCAGCCACCTCCACAACTAACCTAAGAACCTAACGCACCCTGACCAGCCACCTCCACAACTAACCTAAGAACCTAACTCACCCTGACCAGCCACCTCCACAACTAACCTAAGAACCTAACGCACCCTGACCAGCCACCTCCACAACTAACCTAAGAACCTAACGCACCCTGACCAGCCACCACAGTAAGAACCTAACGCACCCTGACCAGCCACCACAGTAAGAACCTAACGCACCCTGACCAGCCACCACCACAACTAACCTAAGAACCTAACGCACCCTGACCAGCCACCTCCACAACTAACCTAAGAACCTAACGCACCCTGACCAGCCACCACCAGTAAGAACCTAAGAACCTAACGCACCCTGACCAGCCACCTCCACAACTAACCTAAGAACCTAACGCACCCTGACCAGCCACCTCCACAACTAACCTAAGAACCTAACGCACCCTGACCAGCCACCACCACAACTAACCTAAGAACCTAACGCACCCTGACCAGCCACCTCCACAACTAACCTAAGAACCTAACGCACCCTGACCAGCCACCTCCACAACTAACCTAAGAACCTAACGCACCCTGACCAGCCACCTCCACAACTAACCTAAGAACCTAACGCACCCTGACCAGCCACCACCACAACTAACCTAAGAACCTAACGCACCCTGACCAGCCACCTCCACAACTAACCTAAGAACCTAACGCACCCTGACCAGCCACCTCCACAACTAACCTAAGAACCTAACGCACCCTGACCAGCCACCTCCACAACTAACCTAAGAACCTAACGCACCCTGACCAGCCACCTCCACAACTAACCTAAGAACCTAACGCACCCTGACCAGCCACCACCACAACTAACCTAAGAACCTAACGCACCCTGACCAGCCACCACCACAACTAACCTAAGAACCTAACGCACCCTGACCAGCCACCTCCACAACTAACCTAAGGACCTAACGCACCCTGACCAGCCACCTCCACAACTAACCTAAGAACCTAACGCACCCTGACCAGCCACCTCCACAACTAACCTAAGAACCTAACTCACCCTGACCAGCCACCTCCACAACTAACCTAAGAACCTAACGCACCCTGACCAGCCACCTCCACAACTAACCTAAGAACCTAACGCACCCTGACCAGCCACCTCCACAACTAACCTAAGAACCTAACTCACCCTGACCAGCCACCTCCACAACTAACCTAAGAACCTAACGCACCCTGACCAGCCACCTCCACAACTAACCTAAGAACCTAACGCACCCTGACCAGCCACCACAGTAAGAACCTAACGCACCCTGACCAGCCACCACAGTAAGAACCTAACGCACCCTGACCAGCCACCACCACAACTAACCTAAGAACCTAACGCACCCTGACCAGCCACCTCCACAACTAACCTAAGAACCTAACGCACCCTGACCAGCCACCACCAGTAAGAACCTAAGAACCTAACGCACCCTGACCAGCCACCTCCACAACTAACCTAAGAACCTAACGCACCCTGACCAGCCACCTCCACAACTAACCTAAGAACCTAACGCACCCTGACCAGCCACCACCACAACTAACCTAAGAACCTAACGCACCCTGACCAGCCACCTCCACAACTAACCTAAGAACCTAACGCACCCTGACCAGCCACCTCCACAACTAACCTAAGAACCTAACGCACCCTGACCAGCCACCTCCACAACTAACCTAAGAACCTAACGCACCCTGACCAGCCACCTCCACAACTAACCTAAGAACCTAACGCACCCTGACCAGCCACCTCCACAACTAACCTAAGAACCTAACGCACCCTGACCAGCCACCTCCACAACTAACCTAAGAACCTAACGCACCCTGACCAGCCACCACCACAACTAACCTAAGAACCTAACTCACCCTGACCAGCCACCTCCACAACTAACATAAGAACCTAACGCACCCTGACCAGCCACCTCCACAACTAACCTAAGAACCTAACGCACCCTGACCAGCCACCACAGTAAGAACCTAACGCACCCTGACCAGCCACCACAGTAAGAACCTAACGCACCCTGACCAGCCACCACCACAACTAACCTAAGAACCTAACGCACCCTGACCAGCCACCTCCACAACTAACCTAAGAACCTAACGCACCCTGACCAGCCACCACCAGTAAGAACCTAAGAACCTAACGCACCCTGACCAGCCACCTCCACAACTAACCTAAGAACCTAACGCACCCTGACCAGCCACCACCAGTAAGAACCTAAGAACCTAACGCACCCTGACCAGCCACCTCCACAACTAACCTAAGAACCTAACGCACCCTGACCAGCCACCTCCACAACTAACCTAAGAACCTAACGCACCCTGACCAGCCACCACCACAACTAACCTAAGAACCTAACGCACCCTGACCAGCCACCTCCACAACTAACCTAAGAACCTAACGCACCCTGACCAGCCACCTCCACAACTAACCTAAGAACCTAACGCACCCTGACCAGCCACCTCCACAACTAACCTAAGAACCTAACGCACCCTGACCAGCCACCTCCACAACTAACCTAAGAACCTAACGCACCCTGACCAGCCACCTCCACAACTAACCTAAGAACCTAACGCACCCTGACCAGCCACCTCCACAACTAACCTAAGAACCCAACGCACCCTGACCAGCCACCACCACAACTAACCTAAGAACCTAACGCACCCTGACCAGCCACCTCCACAACTAACATAAGAACCTAACGCACCCTGACCAGCCACCTCCACAACTAACCTAAGAACCTAACGCACCCTGACCAGCCACCTCCACAACTAACCTAAGAACCTAACGCACCCTGACCAGCCACCTCCACAACTAACCTAAGAACCTAACGCACCCTGACCAGCCACCTCCACAACTAACCTAAGAACCTAACGCACCCTGACCAGCCACCTCCACAACTAACCTAAGAACCTAACGCACCCTGACCAGCCACCTCCACAACTAACCTAAGAACCTAACGCACCCTGACCAGCCACCACCACAACTAACCTAAGAACCTAACACACCCTGACCAGCCACCTCCACAACTAACCTAAGAACCTAACGCACCCTGACCAGCCACCTCCACAACTAACCTAAGAACCTAACGCACCCTGAACAGCCACCTCCACAACTAACCTAAGAACCTAACGCACCCTGACCAGCCACCTCCACAACTAACCTAAGAACCTAACGCACCCTGACCAGCCACCACCACAACTAACCTAAGAACCTAACGCACCCTGACCAGCCACCACCACAACTAACATAAGAACCTAACGCACCCTGACCAGCCACCTCCACAACTAACCTAAGAACCTAACGCACCCTGACCAGCCACCTCCACAACTAACCTAAGAACCTAACGCACCCTGACCAGCCACCTCCACAACTAACCTAAGAACCTAACGCACCCTGACCAGCCACCTCCACAACTAACCTAAGAACCTAACGCACCCTGACAGCCACCTCCACAACTAACCTAAGAACCTAACGCACCCTGACCAGCCACCTCCACAACTAACCTAAGAACCTAACGCACCCTGACCAGCCACCACCACAACTAACCTAAGAACCTAACGCACCCTGACCAGCCACCTCCACAACTAACCTAAGAACCTAACGCACCCTGACCAGCCACCTCCACAACTAACCTAAGAACCTAACGCACCCTGAACAGCCACCTCCACAACTAACCTAAGAACCTAACGCACCCTGACCAGCCACCTCCACAACTAACCTAAGAACCTAACGCACCCTGACCAGCCACCACCACAACTAACCTAAGAACCTAACGCACCCTGACCAGCCACCACCACAACTAACCTAAGAACCTAACGCACCCTGACCAGCCACCACCACAACTAACCTAAGAACCTAACGCACCCTGACCAGCCACCACCACAACTAACCTAAGAACCTAACTCACCCTGACCAGCCACCTCCACAACTAACCTAAGAACCTAACGCACCCTGACCAGCCACCTCCACAACTAACCTAAGAACCTAACGCACCTGACCAGCAACCTCCACAACTAACCTAAGAACCTAACGCACCCTGACCAGCCACCTCCACAACTAACCTAAGAACCTAACGCACCCTGACCAGCCACCACCAGTAAGAACCTAACGCACCCTGACCAGCCACCACAGTAAGAACCTAACGCACCCTGACCAGCCACCACAGTAAGAACCTAACGCACCCTGACCAGCCACCACAGTAAGAACCTAACGCACCCTGACCAGCCACCACAGTAAGAACCTACGCACCCTGACCAGCCACCACAGTAAGAACCTAACGCACCCTGACCAGCCACCACAGTAAGAACCTAACGCACCCTGACCAGCCACCACCAGTAAGAACCTAACGCACCCTGACCAGCCACCACCAGTAAGAACCTAACGCACCCTGACCAGCCACCACAGTAAGAACCTAACGCACCCTGACCAGCCACCACAGTAAGAACCTAACGCACCCTGACCAGCCACCACAGTAAGAACCTAACGCACCCTGACCAGCCACCACAGTAAGAACCTAACGCACCCTGACCAGCCAACACCAGTAAGAACCTAACGCACCCTGACCAGCCACCACAGTAAGAACCTAACGCACCCTGACCAGCCACCACCAGTAAGAACCTAACGCACTCTGACCAGCCACCACAGTAAGAACCTAACGCACCCTGACCAGCCACCACAGTAAGAACCTAACGCACCCTGACCAGCCACCACCAGTAAGAACCTAACGCACCCTGACCAGCCACCACAGTAAGAACCTAACGCACCCTGACCAGCCACCACAGTAAGAACCTAACGCACCCTGACCAGCCACCACAGTAAGAACCTAACACACCCTGACCAGCCACCACAGTAAGAACCTAACGCACCCTGACCAGCCACCACAGTAAGAACCTAACGCACCCTGACCAGCCACCACAGTAAGAACCTAACGCACCCTGACCAGCCACCACCAGTAAGAACCTAACGCACCCTGACCAGCCACCACAGTAAGAACCTAACGCACCCTGACCAGCACCACCAGTAAGAACCTAACGCACCCTGACCAGCCACCACAGTAAGAACCTAACGCACCCTGACCAGCCACCACAGTAAGAACCTAACGCACCCTGACCAGCCACCACCAGTAAGAACCTAACGCACCCTGACCAGCCACCACAGTAAGAACCTAACGCACCCTGACCAGCCACCACAGTAAGAACCTAACGCACCCTGACCAGCCACCACAGTAAGAACCTAACGCACCCTGACCAGCCACCACAGTAAGAACCTAACGCACCCTGACCAGCCACCACCAGTAAGAACCTAACGCACCCTGACCAGCCACCACAGTAAGAACCTAACGCACCCTGACCAGCCACCACAGTAAGAACCTAACGCACCCTGACCAGCCACCACAGTAAGAACCTAACGCACCCTGACCAGCCACCACCAGTAAGAACCTAACGCACCCTGACCAGCCACCACAGTAAGAACCTAACGCACCCTGACCAGCCACCACAGTAAGAACCTAACGCACCCTGACCAGCCACCACAGTAAGAACCTAACGCACCCTGACCAGCCACCACAGTAAGAACCTAACGCACCCTGACCAGCCACCACAGTAAGAACCTAACGCACCCTGACCAGCCACCACAGTAAGAACCTAACGCACCCTGACCAGCCACCACAGTAAGAACCTAACGCACCCTGACCAGCCACCACAGTAAGAACCTAACGCACCCTGACCAGCCACCACAGTAAGAACCTAACGCACCCTGACCAGCCACCACAGTAAGAACCTAACGCACCCTGACCAGCCACCACCAGTAAGAACCTAACGCACCCTGACCAGCCACCACAGTAAGAACCTAACGCACCCTGACCAGCCACCACAGTAAGAACCTAACGCACCCTGACCAGCCACCACCAGTAAGAACCTAACGCACCCTGACCAGCCACCACAGTAAGAACCTAACGCACCCTGACCAGCCACCACAGTAAGAACCTAACGCACCCTGACCAGCCACCACAGTAAGAACCTAACGCACCCTGACCAGCCACCACAGTAAGAACCTAACGCACCCTGACCAGCCACCACAGTAAGAACCTAACGCACCCTGACCAGCCACCACAGTAAGAACCTAACGCACCCTGACCAGCCACCACAGTAAGAACCTAACGCACCCTGACCAGCCACCACAGTAAGAACCTAACGCACCCTGACCAGCCACCACAGTAAGAACCTAACGCACCCTGACCAGCCACCACAGTAAGAACCTAACGCACCCTGACCAGCCACCACAGTAAGAACCTAACGCACCCTGACCAGCCACCACCAGTAAGAACCTAACGCACCCTGACCAGCCACCACAGTAAGAACCTAACGCACCCTGACCAGCCACCACAGTAAGAACCTAACGCACCCTGACCAGCCACCACAGTAAGAACCTAACGCACCCTGACCAGCCACCACCAGTAAGAACCTAACGCACCCTGACCAGCCACCACCAGTAAGAACCTAACGCACCCTGACCAGCCACCACAGTAAGAACCTAACGCACCCTGACCAGCCACCACAGTAAGAACCTAACGCACCCTGACCAGCCACCACAGTAAGAACCTAACGCACCCTGACCAGCCACCACAGTAAGAACCTAACGCACCCTGACCAGCCACCACAGTAAGAACCTAACGCACCCTGACCAGCCACCACAGTAAGAACCTAACGCACCCTGACCAGCCACCACAGTAAGAACCTAACGCACCCTGACCAGCCACCACAGTAAGAACCTAACGCACCCTGACCAGCCACCACAGTAAGAACCTAACGCACCCTGACCAGCCACCACAGTAAGAACCTAACGCACCCTGACCAGCCACCACCAGTAAGAACCTAACGCACCCTGACCAGCCACCACAGTAAGAACCTAACGCACCCTGACCAGCCACCACAGTAAGAACCTAACGCACCCTGACCAGCCACCACAGTAAGAACCTAACGCACCCTGACCAGCCACCACAGTAAGAACCTAACGCACCCTGACCAGCCACCACAGTAAGAACCTAACGCACCCTGACCAGCCACCACAGTAAGAACCTAACGCACCCTGACCAGCCACCACAGTAAGAACCTAACGCACCCTGACCAGCCACCACAGTAAGAACCTAACGCACCCTGACCAGCCACCACCAGTAAGAACCTAACGCACCCTGACCAGCCACCACAGTAAGAACCTAACGCACCCTGACCAGCCACCACAGTAAGAACCTAACGCACCCTGACCAGCCACCACAGTAAGAACCTAACGCACCCTGACCAGCCACCACAGTAAGAACCTAACGCACCCTGACCAGCCACCACCAGTAAGAACCTAACGCACCCTGACCAGCCACCACAGTAAGAACCTAACGCACCCTGACCAGCCACCACAGTAAGAACCTAACGCACCCTGACCAGCCACCACAGTAAGAACCTAACGCACCCTGACCAGCCACCACAGTAAGAACCTAACGCACCCTGACCAGCCACCACAGTAAGAACCTAACGCACCCTGACCAGCCACCACCAGTAAGAACCTAACGCACCCTGACCAGCCACCACAGTAAGAACCTAACGCACCCTGACCAGCCACCACAGTAAGAACCTAACGCACCCTGACCAGCCACCACAGTAAGAACCTAACGCACCCTGACCAGCCACCACAGTAAGAACCTAACGCACCCTGACCAGCCACCACAGTAAGAACCTAACGCACCCTGACCAGCCACCACCAGTAAGAACCTAACGCACCCTGACCAGCCACCACAGTAAGAACCTAACGCACCCTGACCAGCCACCACAGTAAGAACCTAACGCACCCTGACCAGCCACCACAGTAAGAACCTAACGCACCCTGACCAGCCACCACAGTAAGAACCTAACGCACCCTGACCAGCCACCACAGTAAGAACCTAACGCACCCTGACCAGCCACCACAGTAAGAACCTAACGCACCCTGACCAGCCACCACAGTAAGAACCTAACGCACCCTGACCAGCCACCACAGTAAGAACCTAACGCACCCTGACCAGCCACCACCAGTAAGAACCTAACGCACCCTGACCAGCCACCACAGTAAGAACCTAACGCACCCTGACCAGCCACCACAGTAAGAACCTAACGCACCCTGACCAGCCACCACCAGTAAGATCCTAACGCACCCTGACCAGCCACCACAGTAAGAACCTAACGCACCCTGACCAGCCACCACAGTAAGAACCTAACGCACCCTGACCAGCCACCACAGTAAGAACCTAACGCACCCTGACCAGCCACCACAGTAAGAACCTAACGCACCCTGACCAGCCACCACAGTAAGAACCTAACGCACCCTGACCAGCCACCACAGTAAGAACCTAACGCACCCTGACCAGCCACCACCAGTAAGAACCTAACGCACCCTGACCAGCCACCACCAGTAAGAACCTAACGCACCCTGACCAGCCACCACAGTAAGAACCTAACGCACCCTGACCAGCCACCACAGTAAGAACCTAACGCACCCTGACCAGCCACCACAGTAAGAACCTAACGCACCCTGACCAGCCACCACAGTAAGAACCTAACGCACCCTGACCAGCCACCACAGTAAGAACCTAACGCACCCTGACCAGCCACCACAGTAAGAACCTAACGCACCCTGACCAGCCACCACAGTAAGAACCTAACGCACCCTGACCAGCCACCACAGTAAGAACCTAACGCACCCTGACCAGCCACCACAGTAAGAACCTAACGCACCCTGACCAGCCACCACAGTAAGAACCTAACGCACCCTGACCAGCCACCACCAGTAAGAACCTAACGCACCCTGACCAGCCACCACAGTAAGAACCTAACGCACCCTGACCAGCCACCACAGTAAGAACCTAACGCACCCTGACCAGCCACCACAGTAAGAACCTAACGCACCCTGACCAGCCACCACAGTAAGAACCTAACGCACCCTGACCAGCCACCACAGTAAGAACCTAACGCACCCTGACCAGCCACCACAGTAAGAACCTAACGCACCCTGACCAGCCACCTCCACTAAAGAACCTAACGCACCCTGACCAGCCACCACAGTAATAACTTAAGACCCAGTGTGGTATATTGTGTACCATTATAAAAAACATGAATTCTGAATAAATACAGGGTGGAAAGAGCTTCTGGAGCAGCCAACTGTATAGTAATTAATATGATCAACCAACAAGGTATTGTGTACCAAGGAGCAGTGCTACAACAAGTAGAACTTGTTAAGTTCAGTTAAACAAGTACTATTGAAATGTTTAAATGCAGATATAAACAGGAATTCTTGGACAAGTATTTAAGTGATGGGCAAGCTACTTGGAAAATGTAGTAAGCTATACACTACAAGTTACTCTCGATTAAATATAGCTCAACTACAATGGAAGCTATCCCCAGAGAAATGTAGCAAGATACACTACAAGAACATGGCAAAAATAGCTAGCTACATCGGCACTACTTTTTTTTTTTTTTTTTACTTCATGATCAAGTTTCCACCAAACAAATAGGCAGGCAAAAAAAATTCTCAGTTTGATTGTTTATTATAAAACTGAAACAAGCCCTCGGTCTGGCTTTTTGTGTCATCCTTTTAACATGAACTTGTATTATGTACAAAATCCAGGAAGGCAAGTTTAGCTGGGTGCAGCCTCTACACAAGAAAAGAAAAAGACCATTTGGTTAATGTTTGATCAGTTTTTATAGTATAGTTTGTTGATTACTTTTGATGCAGTAATGGTCTTTTTCTTTTCTATTCTATCTATGTATTATTTATCCCTAAACTCTGCATCTTCTGGCTGCCTGATACCCTCTCCTAGCTGAAACCTGCCCACTTTATCAACCAAAAACACACTTCTTCAATATCTGAATTTTAACTAATAATAACTGTCTTACTGCATTTTACTATTATGCTACCATGTCTATACTACCACCAACTATGCTAATATGTCCAAGGCCAGATTAAGACTTCAGAGGCCCCTGAGCCAGATTCTTGTGGAGGCCCCCCCACACACACGTGCATGCACGCACAGTGGCGTTTTTATATGTCACTTTAAAAAATATATAGAATACTGTAATTCCTCTAATAGTAACCCCGGCTTGTATTTGTTTCAACTGTAGTGGATACCAGGCTTGTATTAGGAGGAGGCATGTATAAGAGAGAGGCCTATATTTCTAATTTTCGTATCTCTTTTATTTTTTTTACTGAATGAATGAATGAAAACTTTATTTAACAGATTGCAGAATGGGTACAATACAGTACGGCTCAATACACACAATTGTTAAGGCAGGGGATGCAGACCTGAGAAAGACGTTTGTCTTGTTTACATCAGGGTCCCCCATTTTCAATTCATATAGACATTTATGACATACACAACATACATGACATTTATGGCATAGGGACATATAGGTATTTAGTACTAGTACTAGTGTGTAGTGTGGAGGCCCCTAGTCGCGTTATTTCTAAACCTAGCCGCATTTCTGGCAAGACGCTCTCTGATTGGCCGATGCCTGTTTCTACACTGGTTAAGCTTAGGCACTCTTTCGAAGTTGGTTAAGGTTAGAGTTTGTCTTAGAGCGTGACGGGCTGACGGCAAGTTCTTTTGACGGTTAAGCTTAGGCACTCTTTTGAAGTTGGTTCTGTATCGTTAGTGGCTTAGCTTGGCATCACACTGCACTATCTCGCGTACGTGCACGCGTACTGAATAAACCACAAATGTACCTCTAATACCAGTATTAGTCTGACCACACCCCTCATCAGCTTACCTTCATAAGCAGGTGTGTGGTCACCTGCTCTCCTCCTTCTCGCTTTCACCACAAGGAAGAAGTGCCTCGGTAGATCCCCACACTTGACACCATGATGGAAGAAATTGGATTAGGAACAGCTTGGGAAACAAGGATACGTTGACATCATATCTTTATTTTCTCTCTCACTATTTTCGAGAAAATACGGCGATATTGTCTTCGTACTGGAGTGTCTAGAAGATGATGATCATTCTAAAAACCCTCCACCGGTTTTCGTATTGGGAGCACGCCGCTGCATGCTTCTCAACTGCAGTTCCTTGCTGTGTTTGTTGGGGTGAAACCTGTCAGGCCACAGCTGAACTGTCGGACATGCCGCTGTTGTGAGAAGCGGTGCGTTCCAGGTTGGGTGAGTAGTGTTTGCTGGCGGGCTCCACTTGTCTGTTAGTGCTATGGGGGCTACTTGACAAAGTTTATGGAAACCGGCCCCAGGCTAGGGTCCTTTGTTTAGCCGCCTAGGCGACAGAAGGCCTTGGTCTGGAGACCATTATAGTTTTAACTAGTGGGCCGCGACCATTGACACTGGTGATCCCTGTGTGTTCTGGACGAGTGGATTCTCTCTGTCACCGTGTTAAGGCCCCATCTTTCATATCCAAATGAGAGTATTCCTTCACGAGGGGATATGTGCATGTAATGTGCGATAGCGGCAGATTAGTGTTCAAAGTCAGCTACACAGGCCAGTTGGTACTGTGCTGATTCCGCCGGATGTGGTAAAGTCACCGTTGTGAAGCGGTGTTGACATCTTGTTTTCTCTTTTCTCTTAAAAAGTGAGGAGAGGTTCAGAACGGCGGCCTGTCTGGGTGAGTGTTATGTCATTGTTTACATGTTCATAGCTTACGGTTAGCCAGTCAGCTGTTAACTGCTGCGTTAGCCTGCTGGATCGCTGCATGGCCTGCTTAAGGCCTACTATTAGCCAGTCAGCTGTTAGCTGCGGGGCTAGCATGTCGTGGTCGCTAGGTAACGTTAGCTTGCTGCTATGGCCATGGCTGGCGCGGGGTAGCTTAGCTTCTCGCGCGCCGCCGGGAGCTCGCTTCTGATCGCCGTTAGCTTGATGCTATTCTGTTGAACGTGCTTTGATTTTAACATGTTTTACACTCTTGACCGCGACGTCATCCTTGACAGGGGATGTTTCGTCGACCCTGCCCTGAGCCTGGACGGGGATTGCATCAACAAAGAGGACTGTAGCGACTGGTTGGAGCGGCGACGCTGCCCGGATCGAACAACACAGGACGGCTGTGTTCTACGGTGTCTTGTGACTGCACTTCGCTGATCTGCGTTCCGGGTAGGAACGGGGTTGACCAGACCTCATAACACGTCTTCTGGTTTTACTTTGCTAAATGTATTGTGAATAACGGTGTTTTTTCCCAAAACGTGTGTTGTTGCAATGCATTTAGGATACGTTGCGGGTTATGTGTGAGCTGTTTTTGTCACTGGCAGTTAGCTTCTCCGTGCAGATCGTGATGTATTGATCTGGTTGTTGTGTGAGAAACATCATGGTGTTTATGTGTACCGTGTACTCACTACTAAGGCAACTAACCTATGAAGCTATGCTTGGTGACAAGTGAGTAAAAGAATGTTCTTTCTCAGACTGTAATGACAATGAACAGTGTGTTCACACATTAACAGGTTTTCCTGTTTTAACTGGCCGTATTGAGGGTAAAATAGGAGGATTGTGTTTTCCCCCCCGGTTCCCTGGGGACTTTATCACCTCCTATCAGACATGTTGTGCATTAATTGTGTCTTTTGTGTGGTAGGGATACGATGTAACTCTTAGCTTGATTGCTGAGGTTGTGCTAAATCTGCTGGAGAAACTTATTTCCTAAAGGGAAATTGGTTTGGTTGCTGTCATGTGTGCTTAGCAAGGCCTGTGGTCGATACTAATCAAGAATGATGTATTCTCTCATTGTGAAAAAAACGGCGTTCCTCTGTTGAGTGTTTTTGCCATTTTTTGTAGGTGATGATGGGTTGTGTGTGTCATGTGACCTACAACTGGGTTGTACTGGCCACAGAAGCACATGTGTATGTTGGACCGGGGTTCTTAGAGCCCTCTCTATTCTGTGTTTTTCCTTAGTAAAAATCAGATAGCAGGTTAGCTCATGCGCTGTGTGGAGCTGTGAAACGCTTCATAGAGCTGACTATGACTGTGTCATATTCTCTTTTTGTCGTTACGTCGTATCATGGGTGTGGGGTCGTAAAGGGGTGAACTGGTAACCTTTCCTCTCCCCATTGTTCTGTCGGTCAGGGGTACACCCCCTGTCCTTCAAGGTTCCCGTCACGTGGCGTTTCGGCACGTTACGGGGGGGGGGGGGGGGGGGGGGGGGAGGGAGTTCCTGGTCCCACGGCCTGGTATATTGGGCGTGTGCACCGCAGGAATTCCCCCGCCATAGAGTACGTCACCGTGCGCGTCTCTGTTGGTAGGACTTCCGTGTGCTGTTCAGGTCCATGTGATGGATCTGTTTTCAGGGGGGGTGGTCAGGGCTCCTCCTCACCAAGCGCCTATTCAGGCCTTCTGTGAGTTCGGACTCCTTCTTCCATGTGAGGAAGCCTCCATCAGAGTACAGAGCCTTCCTCCTCAGATTGTCAAAGTGAGTGGACCCTCTAGAAGGGTCCTTTTCTATTGTATGTATATTCGATTCAATTCGTTTATTGAGTGTGTATGGGTTCAGTGCCTCTTCCCCGGAGGCCCTAAAACCATTTTTTTACATGGCTCAAGGTGCAATATATTCTTTTCAATCTGTACAGCTCGCGTGGGAAGTCTCTCTGGGGATCCCCGTCTCTTTCCTATGGGAGGGTGGTGGGATGTAAAAATGTGAAAAAATTTTACCCCGGCTGTGTAGACTGGGATACATACTGTTGATGCTTCCTTCTTTCTATTCCAGAAGTGTTGGAGTTAGGGAGTGTCACACCCCTCTTGTCGTTCCCCTGGGCGCCTTGGGGATTCAATGACAGGTCTAAATAGCCTGTTCATTGATGGGGGTGTGTCCCGACGCACGTATAGTGCTAGCTCGCTGTAAACAGGCGATTGACTGGCACGCCTTGGTTGCTTGTGGTTGAAACAGCGTTTTTATAAAGCAACTGAGATGGGGGTTTTTCCTCTTCCGACGACCACATCCCATGACCTGGGTGGGTTGTCGACGGATTCTCGTTCATGTCTGGGGGATGATGACGGGATGGATCTGAACATATGTAGTGGGGTCTCACGCCCTTGGGGTGGGCCACCAGGCGCGGTTCGTCCGAACGTCTGGGTGGCGCCTTCTTTTCATGTTAAGATCAACACGCATATCTGCCCTTCTCCTGGAGTAGGCATGTCGGCGTGGTTAGGGCACGGGACTGGTTCTGGTCACGCTGGTCCAGATCAGTTGAACCCGTTGTCCGCCGGGGATGCAGATCTGCTGTTCTGGTACCCTGAGGGACTTGGGCTTTTTTCAGGGGGAAAAATGCCAGGTCGGTCTGGGTGTCACAGGGTTAAGCGCTATGGAGACCCTGGTTGGGTATGTTTTTACTCAGCACTGTCGTCATGGCTTACAGCCATGCCATTCTGTACGCGCTCGATCTCGTCGGATCTCGGCCGCTACACAGGTTGGTCCTGGTTAGTACTTGGTTGGGAGACCGCCGGGGAATACCAGGTACGGTGTGCTTAGGGGCTGGTTCTCCATTATTTTTCGCTCCTCTCTCACGCATGGCGAAGAGGGGCCTGTGGGGGTGGTTTTTTGACCTCCTCTGGTGACCCTGTGCTTCCCGTACCGCCAGGCCCGGTCCGAAGTGATGTTTGCGACCCGTAGGCCTGGGTTAACCCTTTTTGGAAACTGAAACACTTGTACTGCGGTATAGCCGGTGTATACCCGCAGGTGTGTTTTGGAGTTTTTTCTTGAGGGGTTATAGGAACAACCACCGCATTGGGTAACACCGAGGTGGTTGATTCCCTGGTGTGTTGGAGCAGTGTCAACTCCCGGGTTCACCGTTTGAGGGTGCCCCTGCACGTTCATGACGTCTGCCAATCGTGTCAGCCTTCTCTGCCTCGACCCCTCTGGGTGGGGGTTGTTAAATGGAGGCTTGGTCATGCAACACCGCCAGCTTACGCTCCTTCCGCCGGGGCGGCTGTGTTCAGCTGTCCCCTCTGGCGCCTGTCTCGTCCGCAGTCTCCAGGCTAGGGTTAACAGCCTGTTGCCTGGTTTTTCCCCGGTGCGCTGCCTGCTTCCGTTGGTTAACCTTTTTTGTGTGCTTACGGCCATGCTGACTGCCTGTTCTGCAGGGTCAGTGTGCCAGGCGGTGTACTATTGGGGGGACGGGGCCCGCTCGGCTTACGGCCATACCGACCTGAACACGCCCGATCTCGTCCGATCTCGGAAGCTAAGCAGGTTCTGGCCTGGTTAGTACTTGGATGGGATTCCGCCTGGGAATACCAGGTGCAGTAACTGAGGGGCCTTTGTCCGAATACGCTGGCGATGTGGGGGGCGGGGCACTACGTGCCCACCTGGTGGGGTCTTGATGCTGGCATCATGGACTTCTCCGGGCCCCCATTCCAGGGAGTCCAGTCCTTTTGGTGGGTCTGGGTCTTCCTTCGCGCTCCGCTGCTACGGCCTTGCCACGGGGTTGGGTTTGCCCTTGACCCCGTGATTCTGGGGGCAGTGACGAGGTTGTTCCTCCGTTCGTTCCCGGGTGGCATGCGGGTTGTGCGTGTGTGTAGTCGTGGGGTCAAGCCACGGTCTGCTCACCCTGTGCGTTAAGTTGCTTGAGTGCCTCGTCGCACGGTCGGGTCCGTCGCCTTCCCGTGAAGCCTCTAATAGGGGGGATACCCTCCATTAGGGGGGGTCGGGGGGGCTCGGCCCTCCCTGTTCTGATGGTTTTGGGGGGCTGTCAGCGGGGTGTATTTGTCAGCCAAGTGGCTCCGCTTGGCCTCCCTTGTGCAGTGTGATGCCAAGCTAAGCCACTAACGATACAGAACGATAGGTTATGACTATAACCAAGTTCTGTTAGTTAGGGGCGATGCTTGGCATCAGACGGCCGCTGCAGCCCTTGTCCTCACCTTGTGGTGAAAGCTTGGGAAGGAGGAGAGCAGGTGACCACACACCTGCTTATGAAGGTAAGCTGATGAGGGGTGTGGTCAGACTAATACTGGTATTAGAGGTACATTTGTGGTTTATTCAGTACGCGTGCACGTACGCGAGATAGTGCAGTGTGATGCCAAGCATCGCCCCTAACTAACAGAACTTGGTTATAGTCATAACCTATCGTTAAGGTTAGAGTTTGTCTTAGAGCATGGCGATAGAACGCCAGGTAGTTTGCAGGCTGTTTGACGAGGAAATGGGCAAAGACACAGCTCGTCGCGCGATTGGGCAAACATGTCAGTGGCCAATCAGAGAGCGTCAGTCAGTGCCAATCATTCAGTGTCACAGTATGACATCGATCTCCAAAATAAGAAAAAAAAATAAATAAAATGTGGGGCCTCTAGTGACGAGGGGCCTCCAAAAATGTTTAAAATAAAAGTTAAAAAAAAATAAACAAATATTTGGGGCCTCTAGTGACGAGGGGCCTCCAAAAGAAAAGAAAAGAAAAGTAAAAAAAAAAATAATAATAATTTGGGGCCTCTAGTGACGAGGGGCCTCCAAAAGGCCTCGAGTGACGAGCGGCCTCCAAAAAAAAAAAAAACGTTAAAGTTAAAAAAAAAAAAAAAAAAAATTGGGGCCTCTTGTGACGAGGGGCCTCCAAAAGGCCTGTAGTGACGAGTGGCCTCAAAAAATTAAAAGTTAAAGTTAAAAAAAAATAAAAAAATGTGTGGCCTCTAGTGACGAGGGGCCTCCAAAAAAATAAAAAATAAAAAATAAAATTAATTTTTTTTTGAGGCCGCTCATCACTCGAGGCCCACGGGCCGCGGCCCGGTCGACCCGGTCGTTAATCCGGCCCTGAATATGTCTATACTACTACAGTACAGTATGTACTCAGAGTATAACACTCAAGCTCGACACTGCTAGACAAACAATACTACTTATCCTTGGCTGCTAGATATGTACCACTCCTGCTGACTTGTTGTACACAATTTGTAAGTTGCTTTGAATGAAAGTGTCAGCTAAATGACCAAATGTATTTAAATATGTAACTCACAAAACATTCCATTCTTAGTGTATGTACTGTATTTATGTTAGTTTGTTTTTTCTTTTCTCCACCCCCATAATATTGTTCATTTTCTGCCTACAGTGAAACATGATAGCAGCTATCTGTTAGTTAAAGCTGTTGACAAAAAGTGCACTGACTTGTGTGCTGTTTGGGAACAGTTGACAATGTTTATGTAAAGCTTTTCATCAGCTCACCTGAATATGTATTCTCAAGTTAGTGCTGGAAAGTTGAGAGCAGCTTCGTTTTTGGCTGACACAATAAACACCTAAACACATGTTTTAGGCGTTTTTTCAGTCAAACTCATACATTTTTCCAGATAGGGCCATGGAGAGGCATTGTTGTTATTGACATCATCTTCATCAATGCCATCAGCCCTGGAAACATCAAATTCCTCTGCCATTTCGCGCGGACTGGTTCATGTAATCTGTTAAATTGCATTAATTCATTCAGTGGTCTGTGTTGATTTTCACTTCCTGATTTGCGGAGCTGGAGTCCCGCCCTATCCTGCCTCTGATTGGCCTACCCGTAATGTTTTGGCCTAACCTTACCCAATCGTGAGTCGTCATACTCATATCTAAAACAACCAACCAATCATAGTGGGTTTTCTGCTGGGAGTTATTTTTTTCTCACAAATCTTTATTTCTGTTTCTCCTGATAGTAGCGTGTAGCGTTTCCTCACGCTACGTCACTACTTCGTTCTAAAAATAGCTGCACTACAGAGAACGCTACCATCACGCTACTGAGAATTGTACTTAAGCTATGTAGCGTTGCTACTTGTAGCTAGCTACTGCCCAACACTTAGAGGAGCTTGAAAAAATTGTGAACTAGTATTTTTGTAATTATTTATTTATCTTTTGCTGTAGTAGATAGGTATATTATTTTTTGATATTGATAGATACTTATTACATATTAATGTGATATTGTAAGGAAGGGGCAGGACAAGATAAGCTTTGCTTCTTTCTGTCCCTTCTCGAATAAAACCATTTGTCTTGAGCTATGTTGACAATTGCTTCCACGTCTAGAAAGATATATTTTATTTTATTTGTATTTGTATTTTATTTAGTTTAAAAAATAATTTATTTAGTTTTTGTTATTTTTTGTTATTTCAAGTTTGTGTGTTTATGGTCGTTCTGGATAAATAAATATCAAAATCGAAATCAAACCAAAATCAAATCAGAACTAGTTATATTATCATACTGGCCAATCGCGTCTCGCTCTTCGCCATAATGAGATAACTCTTATCTCCTAGCACCTACTGTGCTCATGAATAAACAATTTGCACCCATGCACGTGACCAGGCCACGCCCCGGCGTCCTCCTATAAGACGCCGGACATGGTCATACTCTACCTTGCTCTTTTTTTGTTTCCAACATGGACGCTGCAGTGCACTCCATGAACTAGTTGTTATGAAATGCAGAGAGAAATTACACAATGTTGGGTTTTCGCTGGAGATTCACCAGCCCCTGGAATCTTCTCGGCACATCCTAACAGCGCATTGGGCCTGTCCTGGGGTTTACTCGTCTCGTGACAGCGGATCCAGGGACGTCGCCCGGCGGCTAGCTGTCGGGCTAGGTCGCGCACAGGTAGGGCCTGCACTGCCAGGCATTAATGCTAGCATTTGTGACACTGCTCGTTGTCCCGTGGGACAGCCGAGTTGTGTATTGGCGCGAGGGGCAGGATATTTGGGAAAACATGGTCGTCATGACTCTGTTTTGGGTGTTTTCCCAGCTATCCTAGTGTGCACGGCTAATGCTAATGCTACAATGCTGGGTCTCCGTTCTTGTTCCCCGCCGAGAGCTGTCTTTTCTAAAAGGTCTTCCCTCCTCTTAACCATTCATGCTGACGGTCAATCGGTGTCTACTGTTGGGAGTTTTGACGGGGGCTTGTTTACCATTTCATGGGTGGATGGGCTGAGGCCTAGGGCTGGTGTGCTTTTTGTGAATCTATGAATTGTGTGTGGGACTGGTGTTTTTCTCTGGTCTGCATCCCCTTAACATTTGTGTGTATGGGCTAGCCCATTCTGCAGTGTGTTAGTGGAGTACGTTCATTTATTCATTTACCCCTTCATGGGTGCACACCACAGTGGAGGTTGCTGCATTCCTACTAGTGAGGCAGTGCTTCACTAGTAGTAGTCTTTTGTTGCAGCCACCACTGGTGCTCCGTGCTTGTGAAGCAGGTGGCATCAGTCCTTTGCCTCTGACATGGTGGAACGGTGTCCCGCCCGGCTGACGCCATGAGGCGAGTCGGCGCGGCAGGTGGCTGGTGGGCTGTTAAGCCTATACCGCCACGGTATAGAATTAGCAGCGACTAGCAACATTGTTTTTTCTGTAAAAAATGGTGTCGGTGGTGGGGCCTTAGGGCCAGCCGACGTCGAAACATTGCGCAAGGTTTTGAGGTTATTAGCTTTGACCTAGCCGCAAGCTATAACCGCAGGGAGGGCTAGGATGCTGTCAACGCTTGTTTACAGACATCTTGGTTGGATCAGTCTCCCCTTGAGGAGGAGAGAAGTTTTTTCCCTCCTCAGGGCTCCCCTCTCCGCAGAGGGACTTTGGTCTTTCCGCAGGAGCGCGGGCGGTATTTGACCTAGGCCCCACACCGCCTCACACTGCGCAGCCAGAGGTGAGGGCGCGGCCTCGCCAGCGGCTGTGGCGAGGCCCTCAACCAGCAGCCATGTTTCCCCTGCCTGAGGTACCCTGGACACAAAGACAACAGGTGATCGCAAGGCCGACAGCCTTGATGGCCGAGGGATCGGCTAAATTAGATGAGCACGCCCTAAAAAACCGTTGCCGTCTAGCAGTGTGTAGCTCGCTCTCTGGTCACTCCCCCCCCCCAACACCAGCGGGATAAGGGCTCTGATTTGTTTCCTTTGGCTGCGGGCCGCGTGCCTTCAATGAAGCGCAAGCGACCCCACGTTTCGCTTCTCATGGGGACAGGGGCTGACACCCAGTTGCTGGCTAGGCCTGGGTCTGTCTGTGAGAATGTTGTGCTGTCAAGCGGCTCCCACGCCACACGTTCTGCGTCTGTGTTTGGTGAGCCTGGTGTTGTGTCTGTCAACAACAAAGGTTGACAGCGGGGGAGCTTGAGGCCCTTGGGGTCGCAGCGCAAGTTCCCCCAACCCCGCCCTCGCCAGGCCGGGTATCACGTTAGTGCCTCCCATGGCCGGAAGACCGGCGGTGGTCTGGCAGGCGCGCGTGTTTTGGGTGGTAGTAATATCACTGCAGGGCTACGGTGTGTAGGAACCCACCCTATCGGGCAGTGTGGGGACCTCACGTCTTGTATGTCCAGCTGTAGAACAGTTCCTCAGCAATCCATGCCGGGGAGGTGTTCAGTGGGGGAGCTTTTGTCACCCAGTGTGATGTCAGCTTCCCCCGTATCAAACCAGCCCTTTCTGTGGGGGTCCCCCCTTGGGTGCGATTGCCTCGTTGGTAGTGTCAGGGTTCGGTGTCCCAGCTCCACGAGACGCCCTGCTCGCGCGGTTGGCGAGTCCAGGGTTGACAACGCACAGCGGGTGGGACCGGGCCGCCTATCTACGGTTTCTGGCGGACCAGCGCCAAGTGGCGGCGGGTGCGCTTGGAATTATCATCACATATGGCTACAGCAGTGCCATATGTCGAGGTGGATGGAGAGAACGCTGAGGCGGGGATTTGTGTTTACACAACCCCACCCGTTTTTCGGGTTTGGTACAGACCCTATTGTCGGGGTCAACAGCAGTGACAGCTCTGGCCGACGAGATCCAATCTCTGTGGGCGAAGCAAGCCATCGTCGTGGTCCCAAAGGAGGACGCGATGCATGGCGTTTCCTCCCGGTATTCTCTGGTGCCCGAGAAATCGGGGGGGGGGGGGGTGTCAGACCCATACTGGACCTGTCCCATGGAAGGTTCAGAATTTTGACCGTCCCCACCTGTTAGACGCTGTCAGGTGGGGGCCTGGTTCTCCTCCATAGACCTGTAGGATGCATATTCGCATCCCGATCTTCCATCCTAGGGCTTACCTACGCTTCCTTTGCAGGGCTTAGCGTACGAGTACCAGAGGCTGCCGTTCGGCTATTCTCTGGCTCCCCGCATCTTCACCAAGTGTGTATAGACCGCACTGGGGCCTCTGCGTCGTCGGGGGTTACGAATTGTATTCTGCCCTGGATGACGTTCTGGTCCTTGGCTGGTCAGGGTAGATCGCCAGGTCTCATACCAGGCAGGTGGTGTCTCACCAGCCTGGGTTTTGCTGTAGACTGGAAGTAGAGTTCTCCTCTTCCCAGTCAACGGGTGGAGTACTTGGGCTTTTTCTAAGCTCAAGGTCTATATCGGCATCCCTCTCGGAGCGGCGGCGAGTGGTTGGGTTCTCGGCACGCTCGGGAGGTTCCGTCCTAGGACGGTTACGGCGCTGTCCGTGATGCGCCTGCTGCTGGGGTCCCTCTTGGCCTCCTCTTCATGGGGAGGATGCAGAGATGTTTTTTTTCCAGTATGGAAATGGACCCGGTGTGAGACATATGGAAGCGGCTGAAGGTTCCCATGTCAGTACTGGGGGACCTCGTCTTCTGGGGAGGGTCTGGTGCCCTCACCTGCGGGGTCCCCTTGGGCAGCAGGCTGTCACACGTCACGGTCTTCACCAACGCCTCCCTCATGGGATGGGGGGGGACGTGTCGGACCAACGCAGTAAGGGGCAGCTGCCATGCTGCCCGGTCTGCGCTACATTCAATGTGTTGGGATTGAAGGCAGTCCTTCTGGTCCTCAAACGGCTCCTCAAGCGTGTTTTGGTCAGGACGGACAACACGACGTCAGCGTCGTATATTGTCGGACAGGGAGGAGTGCGCTCCCCCCGTCTGCACCGGGTGGCGGTCGGGCTCTGGCTATGGGCGTTCTCCATCTGCTCTACCTGAGGGCTCTCCACATCCCCGGCAGGGTGAATGTGGGTGCAGGTGTGATATCGCGGGGCAGTCCTCACCCTGACGAGTGGAGACTACGTCCAGACATAGTCGGGCAGGTCTGGGACCGATTCCGTGGCCGTCCGGGATTCTGTACGCTTCCCCCCCCTTACACCTGATAGCTCAGCTGTTGGGGCGGGTACGTCGGGAGCGCAGGACTTGGTCCTGGTCATGCCGGGCCGGGGCTCAGCTGTGTGGTCCCCAGCCCTGATTCAGCTCTGTGTGGCCCCACCGTGGCCTGTTCTGTGGTCACCGCAGGCCCTCTCTCAGGCACGCGGAACTCTGTTCTGCCTTCCTGTTCTGGGGCAGCCTCTAGGCTTGGCTGCTGACAGTGTGAATCTGGTGGGGATGCGTCTTGACTATTCTGTGGTTAACGCTATCCGGTACGCGCACGCTCCATCCTCTACCACGGCTTACGCTGGGGAGTGGCGTATGGTTGAGTGTGGGGGTGGAACGTTGTTCAGCCACCCTCTCGTGGGACGTTCCTGCTTGGCGTTCTGCATCTCTAGCCTGTGGAACGTTCTCTGTCTCCGAGTGGAACCTCCAGCTGGTCCTGGACCGGTTGTCGGAGGCCCCGTTTGAGCCTCTTGAGCAGGCGCCATTGGATCTGCTGTCTTGGAGACCGTGTTCTTTTTGGCCATCACCTCCGCTAAACGCGTGGGTGAGCTGTGTGTTCTCTATTCGGGCCAATAGCGGTGCGACTCTGAGGCCTAATCCAGTCCTAAAAGTCTGTGCCGACCAACTGGCCCCGGTATTCACTGACATATTTAACCTGTCCTTAGAACAGGCTGTCATCCCCACCTGTCTGAAGAAGTCCACCATCATCCCTGTACCCAAAAAATATATGCCCCCTTGCCTCAACGACTACCGCCCTGTAGCTCTCACCTCCATAGCCATGAAGTGCTTTGAGAAGCTAGTGAAGGGCTACTTCTGTTCCTCCCTCCCCATCAACCTGGACCCCCTGCAATTTGCATACTGCCCCAACAGGTCCACGGAGGACGCCATAGCCCATGTGCTGCACACAGCAGCATCACACCTGGACAAGAGGCAGGGGAACTATGTGAGAATGCTGTTCATCGACTACAGCTCAGCATTCAATACCATAGTCCCCTCCAAACTCATAGCCAATCTCAGGGACCTGGGCTTGAACTATGACCTCTGCCAGTGGGTCTTGGACTTCCTGACAGGTAGACCCCAGGTGGTAAGAGCAGGCAACTGCACCTCCTCATCCATCACGCTCAACATAGGGGCCCCCCAGGGCTGTGTTCTGAGTCCCCTCCTCTACTCCCTGTACACAAATGACTGTGTGGCACAGCGGAACAACAACACAATCATCAAATTTGCTGATGACACAGTAGTGGTGGGCCTGATCTCTGCCAACGACGAGAGGGCCTACCTGGAAGAGGTAGAGAATCTGTTGCAGTGGTGTCAGGAGAACTGCCTCTCCCTGAACGTCAGCGAAACAAAAGAGATGATTGTGGACTTCAGGAGGTCGGGGGTCAGGGACTACAGCCCCCTCAGCATCGACGGGGCACCGGTTGAGAGAGTGAACAGTTTCAAGTACCTCGGAGTCCACATATCCGAGACTTGACATGGACCACACACATCGATAGTGTCGTGAAGAAGGCACGGCAACGCCTCTACTTCCTCAGGTGCCTAAGGAAGATCCAAGTCAGTCAGAAAATCCTTAAGAACTTCTACTCATGCACAATAGAGAGCATCCTGACTGGCAATATCACCTCCTGGTTTGGGAATAGCACCGCTACAGAGAGTGGCACGTTCAGCCGAACGCACAATTGGAGGGGGGCTTCCCACTCTCCAGAACATTTACAACAAGCGGTGCATGGGTAAGGCTACGAGAATTATCAAAGACTCCAGCCACCCAAACAACTGCCTCTTTGAACTGCTGCGGTCAGGCAAGCGATACCGGAGTCTCATGGCAAGCACAGAAAGACTCAGAAGAAGCTTCTATCCCCAGGCCATCAGGATGCTCAACAAACAATAACACTATGTAACAACCATCAAATGCACTCACAGCACACACATCCACACGCACACACTCACTTTAAACAAACAACTCACTGCAGCACCCACTTTACACACTTTAGAACACCTAAACACACCAATATATTTATTGGTAAAGAATTTGCACTACAACCCATACCTCATTACACCTTACTGTAAATTGTACCTCATCCCATTTCTGCTTTGCACTAGTATATAGTATATTAGTATATTGTATGGTAACTCAGTTACTTCTACTCTGCATTGAACATTGTACATATGTACATACTGAACACTTGTGTCCACGTACGTGACTTCTATTTTTACTTGCTATACTTATTTTATTTTATACTTATCTATTTTTGTCTAGCACAGTCTCTGGAGCGTAATAGAAAGAAGCATTTTGTATAAAAGTATTCTGTACTTCTGTATGACAACTAATAAAGAAACTTGAAACTTGAATATCCGGAGCTCTTTTCGCTCCAGGGATATTGTGATTCAGGCGTTTCATCTGCCTCCTCACTCCAGTGGGTTAGAGGCGAGCCTTCGTCTGTCGTGTCCTGTCCATGCTTTGGGGGTTTACCTCAGTCGGACGCGGGATCTCAGGGCTGCCGATCGACTGTTGTTTGTTACGGGGGCCCTCGCGCAGGTAAGGCACTGTCCAAGCAGCGCCTGTCACATTGGTTGTGCAAGGGCATTGCCCTTTGCTACACGTTGGCTGGACAGGCCCCCCCTGGGGGTGTCAGGGCGCACTCCACTCGTGGAGTGGTGGCCTCTGCCGCCTTGTTAGGGGGGGCCTCGTGGAGGACATCTGTGCTGCGGCCTCCTGGTCCTCCCCGGGTCCCTTCGTTAAGTTTTACCTCATGGACGTGACTGGAGGTTCTGTCTCCCAGGCGGTTCTGAGGTCTAGGACCTCCCCTGCGTCCCGCCAGTCGGTGGGTTAGCAGGGGTGTGTGGGTGTGTGCCACGTGGTCCCGCCTGTACTGTGCGCTTTTAGGGGTTTCTGGTTCCCTTTTTTTCGCACTTTGGTGGAGTTGACTGCCTCTCCCCCTACGCTAAGACGGGCGAGTGGACGGGACTCCCCTCCCCCTGGTAGTAGGGCTTGCGGGCCATCAGGGGGTACACTTGACGGGCCACGTGTCTGCTCTGCCCCATATCTCATTATGGCGAAGAGCGAGACGCGATTGGCCAGTATGATAATATAACGAAAGGTTATCCTATAACCTAGTTATATGAATACTGGCTGAGCGTCTCGCTCTTAGCGCCCTGAGGTCCCTTGGTTGGGTTTTCAATAGGGATGTCCGATATTATCGGCCTACCGATATTATCGGCCGATATTGGCATTAAAATGTGATATCGGAAAATATCGGTATCGTTTTTTTTAATTTGTTTTACATTTCTATAACCTTTATTTACCCAGGCAAGCAAGTAAGAACAAATTCTGATTTTATTTATTGTCAAAAGTATGCATAATGTTGTGTTAATTCCACAACAAGATATATATAATGTTAATTACCTGAAATTATTCCGTTTTTTGGGGGGGGAAACCCTGCATATATCGGTATCGGTTGATATCGGTATCAGAAATTAAGAGTTGGACAATATCGGTATATCAGTATCGGTAAAAAAAAGCCAATATCGAGCATCCCTAGTTTTCAATGTTGGAAATTTTTTTTCCCGAGGAAGGTTGAGTATGACCATGTCCGGCGTCTTATAGGAGGATGCCGGGGCGTGGCCTGGTCACGTGCATGGGTGCAAATTAGGGATGCTCGATATTGGCTTTTTTACCGATACCGATATACCGATATTGTCCAACTCTTAATTTCCGATACCGATATCAACCGATACCGATATATGCAGGGTTACCCCCCCCAAAAAATGGAATAATTTCAGGTAATTAACATTACATATCTCTTGTTGTGGAATTAACACAACATTATGCATACTTTTGACAATAAATAAAATCAGAATTTGTTCTTACTTGCTTGCCTGGGTAAATAAAGGTTATAGAAATGTTAAAAAGAAAAAAAAATTAAAAGAAAAAAATTTAAAACCGATACCGATATTTTCCGATATCACATTTGAATGCCGATATCGGCCGATAATATCGGTAGGCCGATAATATCGGACATCCCTAGTGCAAATTGTTTGTTCATGAGCACAGTAGGTGCTAGGAGATAAGAGTTATCTCATTATGGCGAAGAGCGAGACGCTCAGCCAGTAATCATATAACTAGGTTATAGGATAACCTTTCGTTCTAAAGTTCCGGAAACCATGGATTTGATAAGAAATGCGAGTCTCTGACCTGCTCATGACATGGTGCTTCAGTCGTGTTCCCCAAACAATAACACACCGAGCATAACAGCTAGTCATCTGCCAGGACCTGCTTCTGAGACCGAACAGCGTATCAGCGGTCAGGCGGAGGCCTCGGAAAGGCTTGAGATCAATAACATTTTTAGACCGCAGCAGACGCTCCAACGATTGGCTGAGCCTTTTAACCGTCTCTAGTGTGGTAGTGAAAGGGTTAACCGTAGGTAGTGTGGTAGTGAATGGGTTAACCTTCTGTAGTGTGGTAGTGAAAGGGTTAACCCTTTGTCATGTGGCAGTGAAAGGGTTAACCTCCCGTATTGTCGCAGTGCAAGGGTTAACCATTTGGTAGTGTGGTAGTGAAAGAATGTTGTCGCTTGCAGAGTATTTTGTGCGTCCAAATGACGGAGTGTCCGATTTGCATGCGAAACAGCATCTGGAGGATATGTATGTCTCACAGTTGGCTAAGGTGTATGCCATGTACTCAAAACGTCACAGGTTTGAATCCAGCTCATGGCTGATGTCACACATGTCTTGGATGGCCTCTTTCCATCTTCCATCTCTCCAGTCATTCTCCACAGTGAACTTTGAAATAACTTTGACCCTTTTCTTTTTTTCTCTTTTCTTAAAAAGTATGTTTATTCCATTAATAGAATGTCTATTACAAGACATGATATCATCTGTACGATATTTATGATCAGTGCCAAGTGTAACATTACAGTAACGAGATTAACTTACATAGACGGGCCCTCACCGTATTACATCACCGATTCGTAATTAACATAAAAAACATTAGTTAGGTTTCATACAATAACAGTTACGGTATCGACAAGGTATGTGTTGGAGTCAGACATGAAACGTGCTCTGTGTAGCACGTCAGCAGAGATAGATAGATGATTGTAAGGGTACCACACGCAGGAGTGTACGTCATTGAGGTAAACCTTGTTTTACCTCTACGATGTAGGCTGAGTACTACATTTACACAGGGATAACCTGCCTTGTTTCTAGTCAACTAGCTGCTAGCTAACCTACATTATACACCTTATGTTTCTATAAAAACAAGGAGCTGCTAGCAACATACACTATTCACCTTATGTTTCTATATAACAAGGAGCTGCTAGCTAACCTACATTATTCACCTTGTTTCTATAAGGATGAATGAATGAATGAAAACTTTATTTAACAGATTGCAGAATGGGTACAATACAGTACGGCTCAATACACACAATTGTTAAGGGGATGCAGACCTGAAAAAGACGTTTGTCTTGTTTCCATCAGGGTCCCCCATTTTCAATTCATATAGACCATAAGTTAGCTGCTAGCTAACTTACATTATTCACCTTGTGTTTCTAGATAACAAGGACACTGCTAGCTAACTTACATTATTCACCTTCTGTTTCTAGACAACAAGCTGCTAGCTAACCTACACTATTCACCTTATGTTTCTAGACAACAAGCTGCTAGCTAACCTACATTATTCACCTTATGTTTCTAGACAACAAGCTGCTAGCTAACCTACACTATTCACCTTATGTTTCTAGATAACAAGGACACTACTAGCTAACCTACATTATTCACCTTGTGTTTCTAGATAACAAGGAGCTGCTAGCTAACCTACATTATTCACCTTGTGTTTCTAGACACAAGGACACTGCTAGCTAACCTACAGTACATTATTCACCAAGTGTTTCTAGACAACAAGCTGATAGCTAACCTACAATATTCACCAAGTGTTTCTAGACAACAAGCTACTAGCTAACCTACATTATTCACCTTATGTTTCTAGACAACAAGGACACTGTTTTTTTCCTTCACATTTCTCTTTGTTGCAAGGAGAATGAGCTTGCCCCCCTCCATGCCCCCCAGTACCTATCTGACCTCCTACACCCCCTCCATGCCCCCCAGTACCTATCTGACCTCCTACACCCCCTCCATGCCCCCCAGTACCTATCTGACCTCCTACACCCCTACATGCCCCCAGTACCTATCTGACCTCCTACACCCCCTCCATGCCCCCCAGTACCTATCTGACCTCCTACACCCCCTCCATGCCCCCCAGTACCTATCTGACCTCCTACACCCCTACACCCCCTCCATGCCCCCAGTACCTATCTGACCTACTACACCCCCTCCATGCCCCCCAGTACCTATCTGACCTCCTACACGCCTACACCCCCTCCATGCCCACCAGTACCCATCTGACCTCCTACACCCCCTCCATGCCCCCCAGTACCTATCTGACCTCCTACACCCCCTCCATGCCCCCCAGTACCTATCTGACCTACTACACCCCCTCCATGCCCACCAGTACCTATCTGACCTCCTACACGCCTACACCCCCTCCATGCCCACCAGTACCCATCTGACCTCCTACACCCCCTCCATGCCCCCCAGTACCTATCTGACCTCCTACACCCCTACATGCCCCCAGTACCTATCTGACCTCCTACACCCCCTCCATGCCCCCCAGTACCTATCTGACCTCCTACACCCCTACATGCCCCCAGTACCTATCTGACCTCCTACACCCCCTCCATGCCCCCCAGTACCTATCTGACCTCCTACACCCCTACATGCCCCCAGTACCTATCTGACCTCCTACACCCCCTCCATGCCCCCCAGTACCTATCTGACCTCCTACACCCCTACATGCCCCCAGTACCTATCTGACCTCCTACACCCCTACACCCCCTCCATGCCCCCAGTACCTATCTGACCTCCTACACCCCCTCCATGCCCACCAGTACCTATCTGACCTCCTACACGCCTACACCCCCTCCATGCCCACCAGTACCCATCTGACCTCCTACACCCCCTCCATGCCCCCCAGTACCTATCTGACCTCCTACACCCCCTCCATGCCCCCCAGTACCTATCTGACCTCCTACACGCCTACACCCCCTCCATGCCCACCAGTACCCATCTGACCTCCTACACCCCCTCCATGCCCCCAGTACCTATCTGACCTCCTACACCCCTACACCCCCTCCATGCCCCCAGTACCTATCTGACCTCCTACACCCCCTCCATGCCCCCCAGTACCTATCTGACCTCCTACACCCCCTCCATGCCCCCAGTACCTATCTGACCTCCTACACCCCCTCCATGCCCCCCAGTACCTATCTGACCTCCTACACCCCCTCCATGCCCCCCAGTACCTATCTGACCTCCTACACCCCCTCCATGCCCCCCAGTACCTATCTGACCTCCTCCACCCTGGCTGAGATCCAGGAGAGACGGCCCTGTCTTACATGTAGTTTTTTGTTGCCTGTAAAGTGTCCTTGGGTTTCTTGAAATGCGCTATAGAAATTCAAGCTATTACCTATATATATATATATATATATAGGAGGTATATATGTTTAGGTTTACTTTATTTGTTCAAGGGGGACAGTGTACATTAATAAAACATTTTACAAATGTAAATGCACCCAATTTACATTTGTAAATTACTTATGTAAATTGGGTGCATTTACATTTGTAAAATGTTTTATTAATGTACACTGTCCCCCTTGAACAAATAAAGTAAACCTAAACCTAAACCTATATAGCTATTGAGTAAAGAGATGTATCCTACCATGGGATAATCCAATTGAAACCATGATACCAATCGTAATATTATAGTTGCATCATTGCATCATTGTTTTGGTCACTGCCATCATCATAGCGACCAAGAAATGATGGAAACTCTTTTGAGAAATACCATGACACTATAATAAATAACTTGACACTATAATAAATACCATGATACTATAATAAATAACTTGACACTATAAGAAATACCATGATACTATAATAAATACCTTGACACTATAAGAAATACTATGACACTATAAGAAATACCATGACACTATAAGAAATACCATACTCCTTTGAGAAATACCATACTCCTTTGAGAAATACCATACTCCTTTGAGAAATACCATGACACTATACGAAATACCATACTAATTTGAGAAATACCATACTCTTTGAGAAATACCATACTCTTTTGAGAAATACCATACTCCTTTGAGAAATACCATACTCCTTTGAGAAATACCATGACACTATACGAAATACCATACTCCTTTGAGAAATACCATACTCTTTGAGAAATACCATACTCTTTTGAGAAATACCATACTTATTTTTTTTAGATATAACTTGATACTTTTTCGTAAGGGATACCAACATCACCACTAATCAATCAGCTGTACTGTTGTGATCTTTACCGTGCCATACAAACTACAGCATGACACTAGTGAGGTTAAAGCTTGTGTTTAACAGACAAAGATGTCTCAGTGGATCTCTGCTCGTGTTTCTCTATGTAATGCTGTAACCACAACAGGGGCTCCCAACCTGAGGGTCGTGCCAACCCTCCCCCCATGGTTTTTTTTGGGGGTGGGGGTTGTCAAAAGATACAGAAATGCATTATCATTAATTACTAATAATCTTTGGCATGGATGCCTTTTGCTTGTGTAATCGAGGATATTTGAAGTCCCCCTTGAATGGTTAATCACGTGGAATGGCCTGAAAGGGGAAAATAAGAATCATTTTCTTGGCGTCAAAGTGCATCACTCCATCCTGATGGGTCGTGAACAGGCGTCATTCCGTCGTGACGGGGGGTCGTGAACAGGCGTCATTCCGTCGTGACGGGGGGTCGTGAACAGGCGTCATTCTGTCCTCATAGGGGGTTGTGAACAGGCGTCATTCTGTCCTGACAGGGGGTCGTGAACAGGCGTCATTCTGTCCTCATAGGGGGTCGTGAACTGGTTTTTACGGGATATAAGCGGAAAAAAAGGTTGAGAACCTGCTCTGCATGAGATCAGTTGATTAGCCTGAAGATTAAAACAACAAAAGACAGGATGACTATACTACGTGATCAAGTTGTTCCATTCTGTCCTGCCTGTGCTGTCCCTCCCTCCCTCCCTCCCTCCCTCCCTCCCTCCCTCCCTCCCTCCCTCCCTCCCTCCCTCCCTCCCTCCCTATCTCTCTCCCTCCCTCTGGTTCCCTCTCTCTCCATCTCTCTCTCTCTCTCCCTCCACCTGGTTCTCTCTCTCCCTCCATCAGGGTCTCTCTCTCCCTCTCTTCCTCCCTCTGGTTCACTCTCTCCTTCTCTCTCTCCCTATCTCTCCCCCCTCTGGTTCTCTCTCTCCTTCCCTCTCTCCCTCCTTCTGGTTCTCTCTCTCCTTCCCTCTCTCTCTCCGTCCTTCTGGTTCTCTCTCTCCCTCCCTCTGGTTCTCTCTCTCCCTCCCTCTCTCCCTCCCTCCGGTTCTCTCTCTCCCTCCCTCTGGTTCTCTCTCTCCTTCCCTCTCTCTCTCCCTCCTTCTGGTTCTCTCTCTCCCTCCCTCTCCCCTTCCATCTCTCTTCCTTCTCTCCTGATCTCTCTTGCTCGTGTCTCCCCCCCCCTCCCTACCACCAGGGGGCGGTGCCCAGGTGTCCGTGTATCCACTCCATGTAGTTGGTGACCCTGGTGTAGACCCCGTACACCCTCTGGCTGCCGCACTCCTCCGGGCCGCCCCAGGACACCAGCCCGTACACCGCCCAGCGCCGGCTCTGCCCGTCCTGCATCACGAACGCCCCCCCGCTGTCCCCCAGACAGGTGTCGCGCCCCCCCTCGTAGAAGCCGGCGCAGAACATGTTGCCGGTGATGTTGTAGTTCGGGGAGCGGGAGGCGTAGCTGGCCCGGCACTCGTCCTGCGCCACCACGGGCAGCTTGACGTACTGCAGCAGGTCAGAGGTCAGGCCCAGGTCGGAGGGGTCGGAGCTCAGGGTCGCGAGGTCACCGGGGGGCGAGGTGGAGGAGGAGTCGCCCCCGGAGGAGGAGGAGGAAGCGTTGGGGTTGGAGATGCCCCACCCGGCCACCACGCCCAGGGAACTGGGGAGGGGGCTGGGGGGCCCGTCCTGCAAGGAGAGGTCAAGGAGAGGTCAGACTGCTAGGAGAGGAAACCAAGGAGAGGTCAGACTGCTAGGAGAGGAAACCAAGGAGAGGTCAGACTGCTAGGAGGGGAAACCAAGGAGAGGTCAGACTGCTAGGAGAGGTCAAGGAGAGGTCAAGGAGAGGTCAGACTGCTAGGAGAGGAAACCAAGGAGAGGTCAGACTGCTAGGAGAGGAGACCAAGGAGAGGTCAGACTGCTAGGAGAGGACACCAAGGAGAGGTCAGACCGCTAGGAGAGGAAACCAAGGAGAGGTCAGACTGCTAGGAGAGGAAACCAAGGAGAGGTCAGACTGCTAGGAGAGGAAACCAAGGAGAGGTCAGACTGCTAGGAGAGGAAACCAAGGAGAGGTCAGAACGCTAGGAGAGGTCAAGGAGAGGTCAGACTGCAAGGAGAGGAAACCAAGGAGAGGTCAGACTGCAAGGAGAGGAAACCAAGGAGAGGTCAGACTGCTAGGAGAGGAGACCAAGGAGAGGTCAGACTGCTAGGAGAGGAAACCAAGGAGAGGTCAGACTGCTAGGAGGGGAAACCAAGGAGAGGTCAGACTGCTAGGAGAGGTCAAGGAGAGGTCAAGGAGAGGTCAGACTGCTAGGAGAGGAAACCAAGGAGAGGTCAGACTGCTAGGAGAGGAGACCAAGGAGAGGTCAGACTGCTAGGAGAGGAAACCAAGGAGAGGTCAGACCGCTAGGAGATGAAACCAAGGAGAGGTCAGACTGCAAGGAGGGGAAACCAAGGAGAGGTCAGACTGCTAAGAGAGGAAACCAAGGAGAGGTCAGACTGCTAGGAGAGGAAACCAAGGAGAGGTCAGACCGCTAGGAGAGGAAACCAAGGAGAGGTCAGACTGCAAGGAGGGGAAACCAAGGAGAGGTCAGACTGCTAGGAGAGGAAACCAAGGAGAGGTCAGACTGCTAGGAGAGGAAACCAAGGAGAGGTCAGACTGCTAGGAGAGGAGACCAAGGAGAGGTCAGACTGCTAGGAGGGGAAACCAAGGAGAGGTCAGACTGCAAGGAGGGGAGACCAAGGAGAGGTCAGACTGCTAGGAGGGGAAACCAAGGAGAGGTCAGACTGCAAGGAGGGGAAACCAAGGAGAGGTCAGACTGCTAGGAGAGTGTGTGTATGTCTAGGGGTCAGTGTGTGTGTCTGTGTGTGTGGGTGTGTGTGTATGTCTGGGGGTCAGTGTGTGTGTGTATGTCTGGGGGCCAGTGTGTGTGTGTATGTCTTGGGGCCAGTGTGTGTGTGTGTATGTCTGGGGGTCAGTGTGTGTGTGTGTATGTCTGGGGGTGTGTGTATGTCTGGGGGCCAGTGTGTGTGTGTATGTCTGGGGGCCAGTGTGTGTGTGTGTATGTCTGGGGGTCAGTGTGTGTGTGTGTGTATGTCTGGGGGTGTGTGTATGTCTGGGGGCCAGTGTGTGTGTGTATGTCAGGGGGCAGTGTGTGTGTGTATGTCAGGGGGGCAGTGTGTGTGTCTGTGTGTATGTCAGGGGGCCAGTGTGTGTGTGTATGTCAGGGGGGCAGTGTGTGTGTGTATGTCAGGGGGGCAGTGTGTGTGTGTATGTCAGGGGGGCAGTGTGTGTGTCTGTGTGTATGTCTGGGGGGCAGTGTGTGTGTGTATGTCAGGGGGGCAGTGTGTGTGTGTATGTCAGGGGGGCAGTGTGTGTGTGTATGTCAGGGGGGCAGTGTGTGTGTCTGTGTGTATGTCTGGGGGGCAGTGTGTGTGTATGTCTGGGGGTCAGCGTGTGTGTGTGTGTGTGTGTGTGTGTGTGTGTGTGTGTGTGTGTGTGTGTGTGTGTATGTCTGGGGGTCAGTGTGTGTGTGTGTGTGTGTGTGTGCGTGTGTGTGTGTGTGTGTGTGTGTGTGTGTGTGTGTGTGTGTGTGTGTGTGTGTGTGTGTGTGTGTGTGTGTGTGTGTGTGTGTGTGTGTATGTCTGGGGGTCAGTGTGTGTGTTCATGTCTGGGGGTCAATGTGTGTGTGTGTGTGTGTGTGTGTAGGTATGGGGGTCAGTGTGTGCGTGTGTGTGGGGGGGGGGTCAGTGTCTGGGGGTCAGTGTGTGTGTGTGTGTGTGTCTTCTGGGGGTCAGTGTGTGTGTGTGTGTGTGTCTGGGAGGCAGTGTGTGTGTGTGTGTGTGTGTGTGTGTGTGTGTGTGTGTGTGTGTGTGTGTGTGTGTGTGTGTGTGTGTGTGTGTGTGTGTGTGTGTGTGTGTGTGTGTGTGTGTGTGTCTGGGGGTCAGTGTGTGTGTGTGTGTGTGTGTGTGTGTGTGTGTGTGTGTGTGTGTGTGTGTGTGTGTGGTGTGTGTGTTCCTACCTCGCTCTGAGGGGGCGGGAGGCAGACGGGGCGGATCAGCGCACTGAGCTCCACCCCCTCACTCAGCTTCACCAGGGCGATGTCGTTGTTATAGTTACTGGGCTGGAAGCCCGGGTGGAGGAAGACCTTCTCCACCGAGCGGTTGGTGGCCAGGTGCTTCTCGCGGGCGTCGTGCAGGCCCAGGTAGACCCTCACGTGCTCGGGGGCCACGGGCACCACGCTGCTGTCCCTCCTCTGGGAGCGCAGGACGTGCGCGGCCGTCAGGACCCAGGACTCGGAGAGCAAGGCCCCGGAGCCGAACCAGCGGTCCTCCGGCACGCGGGAGAGGTCCTCCACGCTGAGGAGCACCTGCCAGGGGAAGAGGCCGGGCGCGGCGCCGCGACCCCCCACCACGCGCTTCTGCTGGTGGGGCAGCGACCTGGAGGGCCGGCCACAGGCTGGGGGGGGCGGAACACACAGGGGGCGGCACGTTCAGTCTTTACCTCCAGAGATCAGTGAGAGCGTGCGCCTGTTTACAATGAGAGCGACCGCTACAAGCTCTCCTTCCTTCCTACATCCATCGCTCTCCTAAAATACTAGAGGTCTATTCCTTTGAGGTGCCACTCAACAGTGGGCTGTCGCCTCTTTCTTTCTTGTCCAAGTCCAAATATTGTTGCAATTTAATTAGGGCAAGGTGCAATTCAAGGGATAAGTGCAACATGAAGCTTTCTTTTTATTAGTTTACCTACTTACTGTATGAATTATGGTTGTATGTCTCTATGCATTGTCATATTTGTCTGAAGTCCTTTTTACTAACTGAATGAATGAATGATTGTATATATACCTTTTTACGTTCTTTTTTTTTAGACTGACACACTAATAAACTATTTCTGACACTGATCCATATATGTCCCTAGATTCAGATACCAAGAACATGCAAATGGACCATTAAAAAAAATATATATTTAATGTTTATTCTACGTCCTTATGGAATGAGTGACATAAAAATAAAAAAATAAAATTTAAAGAAAAAGTTAAAAAAAAATATATATATTTGCTGCGGGTTGGCCACCCCTGGCCTACACCTACACCATACTGTACAGACCTTGAACTCTGTTGCCTATACTCAATTAATTCCTACCTACTGCGGTCACTGTCTACAACTACCTACCTCATACTATAGTCTACCCATATAACTCTGTATGATAACATGTACAATAGTGCTGTATATACTGTATATACATTTCTATTCACTGCATATATATATATATATCTGAATATACCTACATATAATCCTTCTATATACATAATACACCTGCATAACCCTTATAACTATGTATGATATGTACAGTATATATATATATATATATATATATATATATATATATACATCTGTCTGTACATACCTGCATATAATAATTTTTATATATCTGTAGATACTATCTATATTTGTACATATCCCTTACCTACTCTTACTAGTTACGCTGCTGGCCAGTATGACTTACTACCATAGTGTCTTTATACCTGTATCACTGTACATATTAATGCTACAGTACAACTCTGTACATACATCTGATTAGCACTATTACTCAGTTGTAATAATGTATTTTATACCCAGTTTAATCACCTGTACATTGTATATTTATACTGCACTTTACTGTTATATTTGCACTCTGGTTGGATGCCAAACCTCTTTTCGTTGTACTGTACTTGTGCTGCATGATGACAATACATTTTAATCTAATCTAATAGTAATCATTGAGAACATTGAGAGGAACAATACATAATACAAGGAAAATATAGAAACAGAAAAGTCAATCAATTAAACAATTTAAATGAATTAAAACAACTACAAACTGAGGTGAAATGGTTGCTATTATAGATTTGAACTGAACAATGGACACTAAAGTGTTGAGTTTTAAAATGCTTTGCAAAGCGTTCCACGTGTCAGGGACACAGAAGCTAAAAGCAGATTTTCCCTAATTCAGTGCAAACTCTGGGACCTTAAGCGTAAGACGATCACCAGAGTGAGTGTGATGAGGCCAGAGCTCCGGTCCAGGAATGAAGTGATGGACCCTGGTACCGATATACAAACACAGAAGCATACCTAGAACAGAACTGTAGGCTACGTTATTACCAAGGAAACACGTTCATGACACCACTAAATGAGAGATAGCTACTTTCAAAGTACATTTTAGTGACAGACCAGTTCTTAAATTCTTTCCCTTTTTTTCGGGCCCAGGATTTTGTGATCATCTTAGAAATGTAATGAACATGATATGAAGAGAGAGAGAGAAAGAGAGAGAGAGAGAGATAGAGAGAGAGAGAGAGAGAGAGAGAGAGAGAGAGAGAGAGAGAGAGAGAGAGAGAGAGAGATGGAGAGAGAGAGAGAGAGAGAGAGAGAGAGAGAGAGAGAGAGAGAGAGAGAGAGAGAGAGAGAGAGAGAGAGAGAGAGAGAGAGAGAGAGAGAGAGAGAGAGAGAGAGAGAGAGAGAGAGAGAGAGAGAGAGAGAGAGAGAGAGAGAGAGAGAGAGAGAGAGAGAGAGAGAGAGAGAGAGAGCGCTTTCTTTCAGTCAGGGCTTCCTATAGCAAAAGAGCGCCGCACTTTCAACAGGTTTTCAACGGCCGCCTAGCAACAACAGCAGCCAAGACAAGCGGTCATCACAAGTGCTTCCTGCCAGCCTGCCAGCTGAAACAGATCTGTAATGGACACACATCCTGAGATCCATATTGAGTAAATGTTGTCCCTCAATCTGGAACTAATTATAAGATGGAAAAGGCCAGCAGAAACCCATCTTGCATCTCAGATCGGACTGTTTTGGAGGGTTGTTATTTAGCTAAACTGTATTGACCTTATGTCAACCTACATTACCTACATTATTCACATTGTGTTTCTAGACAACAAGCTGCTAGCTAACCTACATTGTTCACCTTGTGTTTCTAGACAACAAGCTGCTAGCTAACCTACATTATTCACCTTGTGTTTCTAGACAACAAGCTGCTAGCTAACCTACATTGTTCACCTTGTGTTTCTAGACAACAAGCTGCTAGCTAACCTACATTATTCACCTTGTGTTTCTAGACAACAAGCTGCTAGCTAACCTACATTATTCACCTTATGTTTCTAGACAACAAGCTGCTAGCTAACCTACATTATTCACCTTGTGTTTCTAGACAACAAGCTGCTAGCTAACCTACATTATTCACCTTCTGTTTCTAGACAACAAGCTGCTAGCTAACCTACATTATTCACCTGCTGTTTCTAGACAACAAGCTGCTAGCTAACCTACATTATTCACCTTCTGTTTCTAGAAAACAAGCTGCTAGCTAACCTACATTATTCACCTTATGTTTCTAGACAACAAGCTGCTAGCTAACATACAGTATTCACCTGCTGTTTCTAGACAACAAGCTGCTAGCTAACCTACATTATTCACCTTCTGTTTCTAGACAACAAGCTGCTAGCTAACCTATATTATTCACCTTGTGTTTCTAGACAACAAGCTGCTAGCTAACCTACATTATTCACCTTCTGTTTCTAGACAACAAGCTGCTAGCTAACCTACATTATTCACCTTCTGTTTCTATAACAAGGAGCTTCTAGCTAACCTACATTATTCACATTGTGTTTCTAGACAACAAGCTGCTAGCTAACCTACATTATTCACCTTGTGTTTCTAGACAACAAGCTGCTAGCTAACCTACATTATTCACCTTGTGTTTCTAGACAACAAGCTGCTAGCTAACCTACATTGTTCACCTTGTGTTTCTAGACAACAAGCTGCTAGCTAACCTACATTATTCACCTTGTGTTTCTAGACAACAAGCTGCTAGCTAACCTACATTATTCACCTTATGTTTCTAGACAACAAGCTGCTAGCTAACCTACATTATTCAACTTGTGTTTCTAGACAACAAGCTGCTAGCTAACCTACATTATTCACCTGCTGTTTCTAGACAACAAGCTGCTAGCTAACCTACATTATTCACCTGCTGTTTCTAGACAACAAGCTGCTACCTAACCTACATTATTCACCTTCTGTTTCTAGACTACACGCTGCTAGCTAACCTACATTATTCACCTGCTGTTTCTAGACAACAAGCTGCTAGCTAACCTACATTGTTCACCTTGTGTTTCTAGACAACAAGCTGCTAGCTAACCTACATTATTCACCTTGTGTTTCTAGACAACAAGCTGCTAGCTAACCTACATTATTCACCTTCTGTTCTAGACAACAAGCTGCTAGCTAACCTACATTATTCACCTTCTGTTTCTAGACAACAAGCTGCTAGCTAACCTACATTATTCACCTTATGTTTCTAGACAACAAGCTGCTAGCTAACCTACATTATTCACCTTGTGTTTCTAGACAACAAGCTGATAGCTAACCTACATTATTCACCTGCTGTTTCTAGACAACAAGCTGCTAGCTAACCTACATTATTCACCTTCTGTTCTAGAAAACAAGCTGCTAGCTAACCTACATTATTCACCTTATGTTTCTAGACAACAAGCTGCTAGCTAACATACAGTATTCACCTGCTGTTTCTAGACAACAAGCTGCTAGCTAACCTACATTATTCACCTTCTGTTTCTAGACAACAAGCTGCTAGCTAACCTATATTATTCACCTTGTGTTTCTAGACAACAAGCTGCTAGCTAACCTACATTATTCACCTTCTGTTTCTAGACAACAAGCTGCTAGCTAACCTACATTATTCACCTTCTGTTTCTATAACAAGGAGCTTCTAGCTAACCTACATTATTCACCTTCTGTTTCTAGACAACAAGCTGCTAGCTAACCTACATTATTCACCTTCTGTTTCTATAACAAGGAGCTTCTAGCTAACCTACATTATTCACCTTATGTTTCTAGACAACAAGCTGCTAGCTAACCTACATTATTCACCTGCTGTTTCTAGACAACAAGCTGATAGCTAACCTACATTATTCACCTTATGTTTCTAGACAACAAGCTGATAGCTAACCTACATTATTCACCTTATGTTTCTAGACAACAAGCTGCTAGCTAACCTACATTATTCAACTTGTGTTTCTAGACAACAAGCTGCTAGCTAACCTACATTATTCACCTTCTGTTTCTAGAAAACAAGCTGCTAGCTAACCTACATTATTCACCTTATGTTTCTAGACAACAAGCTGCTAGCTAACCTACATTATTCACCTTCTGTTTCTAGACAACAAGCTGCTAGCTAACCTACACTATTCACCTGCTGTTTCTAGACAACAAGCTGCTAGCTAACCTACATTATTCACCTTCTGTTTCTAGAAAACAAGCTGCTAGCTAACCTACATTATTCACCTTATGTTTCTAGACAACAAGCTGCTAGCTAACCTACATTATTCACCTTGTGTTTCTAGACAACAAGCTGATAGCTAACCTACATTATTCACCTGCTGTTTCTAGACAACAAGCTGCTAGCTAACCTACATTATTCACCTTCTGTTTCTAGAAAACAAGCTGCTAGCTAACCTACATTATTCACCTTATGTTTCTAGACAACAAGCTGCTAGCTAACATACAGTATTCACCTGCTGTTTCTAGACAACAAGCTGCTAGCTAACCTACATTATTCACCTTCTGTTTCTAGACAACAAGCTGCTAGCTAACCTATATTATTCACCTTGTGTTTCTAGACAACAAGCTGCTAGCTAACCTACATTATTCACCTTCTGTTTCTAGACAACAAGCTGCTAGCTAACCTACATTATTCACCTTCTGTTTCTATAACAAGGAGCTTCTAGCTAACCTACATTATTCACCTTCTGTTTCTAGACAACAAGCTGCTAGCTAACCTACATTATTCACCTTCTGTTTCTATAACAAGGAGCTTCTAGCTAACCTACATTATTCACCTTCTGTTTCTAGACAACAAGTTGCTAGCTAACCTACATTATTCACCTTCTGTTTCTATAACAAGGAGCTTCTAGCTAACCTACATTATTCACCTTATGTTTCTAGACAACAAGCTGCTAGCTAACCTACATTATTCACCTGCTGTTTCTAGACAACAAGCTGATAGCTAACCTACATTATTCACCTTATGTTTCTAGACAACAAGCTGATAGCTAACCTACATTATTCACCTTATGTTTCTAGACAACAAGCTGCTAGCTAACCTACATTATTCAACTTGTGTTTCTAGACAACAAGCTGCTAGCTAACCTACATTATTCACCTTCTGTTTCTAGAAAACAAGCTGCTAGCTAACCTACATTATTCACCTTATGTTTCTAGACAACAAGCTGCTAGCTAACCTACATTATTCACCTTCTGTTTCTAGACAACAAGCTGCTAGCTAACCTACACTATTCACCTGCTGTTTCTAGACAACAAGCTGCTAGCTAACCTACATTATTCACCTTCTGTTTCTAGAAAACAAGCTGCTAGCTAACCTACATTATTCACCTTATGTTTCTAGACAACAAGCTGCTAGCTAACCTACATTATTCACCTTGTGTTTCTAGACAACAAGCTGATAGCTAACCTACATTATTCACCTGCTGTTTCTAGACAACAAGCTGCTAGCTAACCTACATTATTCACCTTCTGTTTCTAGAAAACAAGCTGCTAGCTAACCTACATTATTCACCTTGTGTTTCTAGACAACAAGCTGCTAGCTAACATACAGTATTCACCTGCTGTTTCTAGACAACAAGCTGCTAGCTAACCTACATTATTCACCTTCTGTTTCTAGACAACAAGCTGCTAGCTAACCTATATTATTCACCTTGTGTTTCTAGACAACAAGCTGCTAGCTAACCTACATTATTCACCTTCTGTTTCTAGACAACAAGCTGCTAGCTAACCTACATTATTCACCTTCTGTTTCTATAACAAGGAGCTTCTAGCTAACCTACATTATTCACCTTCTGTTTCTAGACAACAAGCTGCTAGCTAACCTACATTATTCACCTTCTGTTTCTATAACAAGGAGCTTCTAGCTAACCTACATTATTCACCTTATGTTTCTAGACAACAAGCTGCTAGCTAACCTACATTATTCACCTGCTGTTTCTAGACAACAAGCTGATAGCTAACCTACATTATTCACCTTATGTTTCTAGACAACAAGCTGATAGCTAACCTACATTATTCACCTTATGTTTCTAGACAACAAGCTGCTAGCTAACCTACATTATTCAACTTGTGTTTCTAGACAACAAGCTGCTAGCTAACCTACATTATTCACCTTCTGTTTCTAGAAAACAAGCTGCTAGCTAACCTACATTATTCACCTTATGTTTCTAGACAACAAGCTGCTAGCTAACCTACATTATTCACCTTCTGTTTCTAGACAACAAGCTGCTAGCTAACCTACACTATTCACCTGCTGTTTCTAGACAACAAGCTGCTAGCTAACCTACATTATTCACCTTCTGTTTCTAGAAAACAAGCTGCTAGCTAACCTACATTATTCACCTTCTGTTTCTAGAAAACAAGCTGCTAGCTAACCTACATTATTCACCTTGTGTTTCTAGACAACAAGCTGCTAGCTAACCTACATTATTCACCTGCTGTTTCTAGACAACAAGCTGCTAGCTAACCTACATTATTCACCTTCTGTTTCTAGACAACAAGCTGCTAGCTAACCTACATTATTCACCTTCTGTTTCTAGACAACAAGCTGATAGCTAACCTACATTATTCACCTCATGTTTCTAGACAACAAGCTGCTAGCTAACCTGCATTATTCAACTTGTGTTTCTAGACAACAAGCTGCTAGCTAACCTACATTATTCACCTTGTGTTTCTAGACAACAAGGACACTGCTAGCTTGCAGCTCTGGTAAGTCCACTTCCCATGTGTGTGTGTGTGACACAGAAAGGGATGTATTAGCCTTTAATTTGCAGTGAAAAACATCAAGCCTTCTGTTCCAGTCATCTTGGAATCTGAGCTCACTAAGCAGTTTCAACCTTTATTTACCCAGGCGGGCAAGTAATAACAAATACTTATTTTATTTATTGTCGAAAGTATGCATAATGTTGTGTTAATTCCACGACAAGAGATATGTAATGTTAATTACCTGAAATGATTACGTTTTTTGGGGGGGGAAACCCTGCATATATCGGTATCAGTTGATATCGGTATCGGAAATTAAGAGTTGGACAATATCGGTATATCGGATATCGGTAAAAAAGCCAATATCGAACATCCCTAATCCTCACACTAGCTGGTTTGGGAACACCCTCACACTAGCTTAGATTGATTGATTGATTGAAAAGTTTATTAACAGATTGCAGAATGGGTACAGTACAGTACAGCTCAATACATACAATTGTTAAGGGGATGCAGACCAGAGAAAGACTTTCGTCTTGTTTACATCAGGGTCCCCCATTTTCAATTCATCATAACATATATGACATACATGACATACAGATAGACAGTACTGCTACATCTATACATTTATGACATATCAGATTTGCAAATACAGTACTGTTTGTGATACAAAAGTGTCCAGAAAAGGAGTGTATATACATTTGGCATAGAAACTGTACATTGGAGGAGGTTGGTTGGGTGGGGTGGGGTTGGGTGGGTTGGGTGAGGGCTGTACATTGGAGGTGGGGGGGGGGGGGGGGGGGTTGGGAAGGGGACACACACACATTTTACACTGTACATTGGAATATTGACAAAGCCTTACTTGGTCATTTACTGTACAACTAGGTTAGGACATTTGTAGGGGCCAGTTTCGAATTGCATTCTCACGTAGGTGTTTTTTGAGAGTGTTTTTGAAGGTGGGTAGTGATTCACATTCCTTTACAGCTTTAGGTAGGGCGTTCCACATTGATGTGGCATAATTGCGAAACGTGTTTAGTCCCTTGTTTGAGCCGAATCTGGGTTTTACATGATTTGTGGAGCTCCCTCTGGTGTTGTGATCGTGGTATTCACTGACCTTTGGGAAGTATTTTGACATGTACATGGGTACCTTGGTCGCGTATTGTATCTTGTAGACCAGGCCCATTAAAAGTTGCTGTACTCTGTCGTCTACTCTAAGCCATCCTAGGTTGTCAAAGTGGGCAGGGGTGAGGTGGGTTCTAGGAGTCAGGTCAAGTAGTAGTCTGACTAGCTTGTTTTGAGATGTTTGTAATTTGTTTTTTAGTGCCTTTGAGGTGCTTTGGTACCATGAGGTGCAAGCATAGTCGTAGTACCCTTGAATGAGTGCTCCTGCTAGAGTCTTCAGGGTATTCTTGTTTACCAGAGAGGAGATCCGGTACAAGAATCGCGTTCGTTGGTTGACTTTTTTTATTACATTGGATGCCATTTTGTCACAGGAAAGATTAGCCTCTAGGATGGAACCCAGGTAGGTAATTTCATCTTTCCTTGTGATAATATTGTCACCCACTGTAACCGAGAAGCCGTCGGTCTTGCTGAGTTTGTTATTTGAACCGAAGAGAATGGACTCTGTTTTGCCCATGTGTAATGATAGTTTGTTGTCGGCGAGCCATATGCAGATTTTGCCTAGTTCCGAGCTGAGGGCTTTTTCAACCTGTAACTTGTTCTTGTCAGAGACCAGCAGGGCTGAGTCGTCCGCAAACAGGAACAAGTTGCAGTCACAAGCTGACGACATGTCATTTGCATAAATTAGGAATAGTAGCGGTCCTAGTATGCTTCCTTGTGGAACACCACAGCTCACTGTGAGGGGGGGGGATAGGGTACCGTTTACTTCCACCATCTGTTCCCTCCCCTCCAGGTAGGATTGTATCCAGCTCACTGATAAACTATCAAAACCAATTGCTTTTAGCTTGTCAATCAGAATGGTGTGATTGACAGTGTCGAAGGCCTTTTGTAGGTCCAGCATGACCATGCCGCAGTATTTGCCCGCGTCCACCTCTTGTTTGATGTGGTCGTTCAAGTAGAGAAGGCATGTGTCAGTGGAGTGGGATGTTCTGAAGCCAGATTGGAATTCGTAGATTCGATTTTTTTCCGCGAGGTACTTTTCGATCTGTTCGTATACTATTTTTTCCATGACTTTCGAGATGGATGTAAGGATAGAAACAGGGCGGTAGTTACCCGGGTCTAATTTGCTGCCCTTTTTGTGCAGGGGTGTTACTCTCGCAATTTTGAAGTCCTTGGGGACGTGTCCCTGTTTTATGGAGAGGTTTATTATGTGCGTGATGACTGGGGTGATGGCTGCTGCTGAGTCTCTGAGGAATTTGGAGGGGATGTTGTCATGGCCAGTGGCCTTGTTTGGTTGGAGGGCGCTCAGTTTTTTGAGTACCTCATCTGTAGTTACTATTTCCAGTTTGAAGTCGTCTTTGTGGACGCCTAGGTTCATGTAGTATGCTACTATGTGTTCTACCCCATACTGCCCTGAGTGGGAGGGTAGTTTGTTTACCAGTGTTGTGGCTATGTTTGTGAAGAAAGTGTTTAAGTAATTGGCTACATCCAGCTTGTCTGTGATGAGCGTGTTGTCCGTCTTTATGTTTATGTTTGAGAACCTGGTTTTGAGTTTTTTACTGCAGCCTAGTTGATTGTTGAGTAATTTCCAAAGTTCACGTGGTTTATTTTTGTTTTCCTCGGTTTTGTCATTGATGAAATTTTTTTTAGCAGTTTTGATCATGGAGTTTACGTCATTTCTTAGTCTGTTTCTTTCTAGTTTGAGTTCAGTCACGTGGTCTTGGAGTTCACTGCTCGTGCTTTTGGTAAGCTTTGACTGACTTTTACGAAACTCAGAGCATTTTTTGTCTCTGGCTTTCATAGCGGTCAGTATTTCAGTGTGCATCCATGGCTCAGCGCGATTTTTTACCCTGGTGGTTCTTAGGGGGGCCATTTTGTTTAGTATTGATGAAAATTTGGTTTTGAAGCCAAGCCAAGTTTCTTCAACCAGTGTACCATTGAGTTCATCTGACCAGTCCAGACTCTCCAGTTCAAGGTTAAAGGCCTCGCTAGAGTAGGTTTTGAGGTCTCTAGATGTGACTGTTTTGTGACAGCCAGCCTTTAGTTTTAGCTTTTTGCGGGTACAGAATATCATGTAATGATCACTTAACCCGCATGCTATAACCCCTTTACTGGAGATCTTGGACTTGTCAGAGGTCAGTATGAGGTCAATGGTAGTCTGAGTTGATTCACATATCCTTGTGGGTTGGGTGATTAGTTGGCTGAGGCCGTGCAGATCACAAAACCTATTGAAGGATTTGAAGACGGGTGCATTTTTTTGTTGCATATCCGTGTTCCAATCCCCAATAAGAATTTTTTCCGCATCCTCAGCTCCAGCTAAGCACACATCCAGAGTATCATAAAAGCCAGTTTGATCTGGCGGTCTGTATATTGTGCCGACTAGAACAGATTTTGCCCTTTCAAATAAAATTTCCACCCATACGGTTTCAATTGTCTCATGATGAAGGTCAGTACGGGTAATGAATTTGGTGTCCTTATGTATGTACATACAAACACCACCTCCATACTGGTTTCTGTCATTACGGACTATAGTATAGTTCTCTATTTCTATTTCAGGGTCTGTTACAGATGGATTAGCACCACCCAGTTCAGCAACTGGATATTGAGGTACAGCAGTGAAAGTTGGACAAAACATAAAGTGAATAATAACTGTTGGTCATGTCTGTGTTTTGGGTACAGAAGACATTACAGTGTCTCACCAGGCAGACAGCTGGGCAACTGGGTTCCTAGTTCTGGGTTGGTCCACTGCCCCTCCTGTCCACAGACGTAGCTACCTGTAGAGCATGCACACACACACACACACACACACACACACACACACACACACACACACACACACACACACACACACACACACACACACACACACACACACACACACACACACACACACACACACACACACACACACACACACACACACACACACACACACACACATACATGATTATACTTTAAGTCAGGGGGACTTAAACTTACATTCATAACTTAAATGTATTGATTGTACATTCAATTGATCAATAACAAAAAAGGGGGGAGGCAGGATGGGCTAGAGGTAAAGAGGTCGGCCAGTAACCGAAAGGTTGCCGGTTAGATCCCCACCACTGACAGGAGGGCTGCACTGCGGGCGATCCTGCGCTCTGACCTCTCTGATGAAATGCATATGTGTGATGGACTGTATGTAGGACTATATGTGACTAGGGGGGATATGTGGACTGTATGTGTGACTAGGAGGGATATGAGGACTGTATGTATGTGTGACTAGGGGGGATATGAGGACTGTATGTATGTGTAACTAGGAGAGATATGAGGACTGTATGTATGTGTAACTAGGAGGGATATGAGGACTGTGTGTATGTGTAACTAGGAGGGATATGAGGACTGTATGTATGTGTAACTAGGAGAGATATGAGGACTGTATGTATGTGTAACTAGGAGGGATATGAGGACTGTATGTATGTGTAACTAGGAGGGATATGAGGACTGTATGTATGTGTAACTAGGAGGGATATGAGGACTGTATGTATGTGTAACTAGGAGGGATATGAGGACTGTATGTATGTGTAACTAGGAGGGTTATGAGGACTGTATGTATGTGTGACTAGGAGGGATATGAGGACTGTATATATGTGTAACTAGGAGGGATATGAGGACTGTATATATGTGTAACTACTAAGAGGGATATGAGGACTGTATGTATGTGTAACTAGGAGGGATATGAGGACTGTATGTATGTGTAACTACTAAGAGGGATATGAGGACTGTATGTATGTGTAACTAGGAGGGATATGAGGAATGTGTGTAACTAGGAGGGATATGAGGACTGTGTGTAACTAGGAGGGATATGAGGACTGTGTGTAACTAGGAGGGATATGAGGACTGTGTGTAACTAGGAGGGATATGAGGACTGTGTGTAACTAGGAGGGATATGAGGACTGTATGTAACTACAGTAGGAGGGATATGAGGACTGTGTGTAACTAGGAGGGATATGATGACTGTATGTAACTAGGAGGGATATGAGGACTGTGTGTGTAACTAGGAGGGATATGAGGACTGTATATATGTGTAACTAGGAGGGATATGAGGAATGGAGGCCGAGGCCTTGGATCAGTTATTCACCGCCGTCTGTCCGTGGTCCTGTCAACTGATTAACAGTATTAACAGACTGTTAACAGATTAACAGTCAATGCGGTTTCATTGCTGGGTTAAGTACTTCCATTTCTATTCACATAATACGCCTACTTCATATATCTACTCCATTCACATATATGCCTACCACTTGTATCTATTGCTATGTCCGCCTACTACAATCTCATGAGCTGTCTAACGCCTGTCCCGTCTCCCTGTCTCCCTATGACTTGCTGTCCTGGAGTGTTGACCGGAGTGTTGGACGTCCCGTGACGAAGGCCGGGAGGTTGCGACCCCCTCTGCGTGCCCCCCTGTCTCCGGAGGTCTCGTAGTGGTGACCGGAGTGCCGGATGTCCCGCGATGATGTCGGGGAGTTCGTGACCCTCTCTGCGCCGCCCCCTATCTCCCTGTCTCCGGCTGTCCCTGAGCAACGACCGGAGTGTTAAATGTCCCTTGACTAAGACGGGGAGGACGTGACCCTCTTTGCGCCGCCCCTGTGCCTCAAATAGATTGCTATCAGCTCTATCTTTAATCTTTCAAAATGTTCAGTTGCTATCGCTATTAGCTCTATCTTTAATTTTTCAAAATGTACAGTTGCTATTGCATGCACTCATCTGTGTTCCACTACACACATGAGTGCATGCTTACCAACTGTCCGTCTGCAACACTACTATCACCAACATCTAAGAAGGGAGATCCCCCCTTGAATGGCCCTTCTAAGGTTTCTCTCCTCCACACTGCCTGTGGAGCTTTTTTCCCTATTGTTAGGTTTTAGTGAGTTTTTCCTAACCTTCGCGTGGGGTATGTCTGGGAGTGCTTGCATTCTTTCATTTATTTGCATCCATCTAAAAATGTTTGCACCTTATGGTGTTCTTGTTCTGTTCTTGACTTATTGTTATGTTTTCTTCTTGACTTGTTTAAAGAAGATCTGTACGGCCCATGGGGACATTAACGTGTGTTGTCGGGCCCTATAAATAAATTTGATTTGATTTGATTTGAATGTATATATGTGTAACTAGGAGGGATATGAGGAATGTGTGTATGTGTAACTAGGAGGGATATGAGGAATGTGTGTATGTGTAACTAGGAGGGATATGAGGACTGTATGTATGTGTGACTAGGAGGGATATGAGGACTGTGTGTATGTGTGACTAGGAGGGATATGATGACTGTGTGTATGTGTGACTAGGAGGCATATGAGGACTGTGTGAATGTGTAACTAGGAGGGATATGAGGACTGTGTGTATGTGTGACTAGGAGGGATATGAGGACTGTGTGTGTATGTGTAACTAGGAGGGATATGAGGACTGTGTGTATGTGTGACTAGGAGGGATATGAGGACTGTGTTTATGTGTAACTATGAGGGATATGAGGACTGTGTGTATGTGTGACTAGGAGGGATATGAGGACTGTGTGTATGTGTAACTATGAGGGATATGAGGACTGTGTGTATGTGTGACTAGGAGGGATATGAGGACTGTGTGTATGTGTGACTAGGAGAGATATGAGGACTGTGTGTATGTGTAACTATGAGGGATATGAGGACTGTGTGTGTATGTGTAACTAGGAGGGATATGAGGACTGTATGTATGTGTGACTAGGAGGGATATAAGGACTGTGTGTATGTGTGACTAGGAGGGATATGAGGACTGTGTGTATGTGTGACTAGGAGGGATATGAGGACTGTGTGTATGTGTGACTAGGAGGGATATGAGGACTGTGTGTGTGTAACTAGGAGGGATATGAGGACTGTGTGAAACTAGGAGGGATATGAGAACTGTATGTATGTGTAACTAGGAGGGTTATGAGGACTGTATGTATGTGTGACTAGGAGGGATATGAGGACTGTATATATGTGTAACTAGGAGGGATATGAGGACTGTATATATGTGTAACTACTAAGAGGGATATGAGGACTGTATGTATGTGTAACTAGGAGGGATATGAGGACTGTATGTATGTGTAACTACTAAGAGGGATATGAGGACTGTATGTATGTGTAACTAGGAGGGATATGAGGAATGTGTGTAACTAGGAGGGATATGAGGACTGTGTGTAACTAGGAGGGATATGAGGACTGTGTGTAACTAGGAGGGATATGAGGACTGTGTGTAACTAGGAGGGATATGAGGACTGTGTGTAACTAGGAGGGATATGAGGACTGTATGTAACTACAGTAGGAGGGATATGAGGACTGTGTGTAACTAGGAGGGATATGATGACTGTATGTAACTAGGAGGGATATGAGGACTGTGTGTGTAACTAGGAGGGATATGAGGACTGTATATATGTGTAACTAGGAGGGATATGAGGAATGGAGGCCGAGGCCTTGGATCAGTTATTCACCGCCGTCTGTCCGTGGTCCTGTCAACTGATTAACAGTATTAACAGACTGTTAACAGATTAACAGTCAATGCGGTTTCATTGCTGGGTTAAGTACTTCCATTTCTATTCACATAATACGCCTACTTCATATATCTACTCCATTCACATATATGCCTACCACTTGTATCTATTGCTATGTCCGCCTACTACAATCTCATGAGCTGTCTAACGCCTGTCCCGTCTCCCTGTCTCCCTATGACTTGCTGTCCTGGAGTGTTGACCGGAGTGTTGGACGTCCCGTGACGAAGGCCGGGAGGTTGCGACCCCCTCTGCGTGCCCCCCTGTCTCCGGAGGTCTCGTAGTGGTGACCGGAGTGCCGGATGTCCCGCGATGATGTCGGGGAGTTCGTGACCCTCTCTGCGCCGCCCCCTATCTCCCTGTCTCCGGCTGTCCCTGAGCAACGACCGGAGTGTTAAATGTCCCTTGACTAAGACGGGGAGGACGTGACCCTCTTTGCGCCGCCCCTGTGCCTCAAATAGATTGCTATCAGCTCTATCTTTAATCTTTCAAAATGTTCAGTTGCTATCGCTATTAGCTCTATCTTTAATTTTTCAAAATGTACAGTTGCTATTGCATGCACTCATCTGTGTTCCACTACACACATGAGTGCATGCTTACCAACTGTCCGTCTGCAACACTACTATCACCAACATCTAAGAAGGGAGATCCCCCCTTGAATGGCCCTTCTAAGGTTTCTCTCCTCCACACTGCCTGTGGAGCTTTTTTCCCTATTGTTAGGTTTTAGTGAGTTTTTCCTTACCTTCGCGTGGGGTATGTCTGGGAGTGCTTGCATTCTTTCATTTATTTGCATCCATCTAAAAATGTTTGCACCTTATGGTGTTCTTGTTCTGTTCTTGACTTATTGTTATGTTTTCTTCTTGACTTGTTTAAAGAAGATCTGTACGGCCCATGGGGACATTAACGTGTGTTGTCGGGCCCTATAAATAAATTTGATTTGATTTGAATGTATATATGTGTAACTAGGAGGGATATGAGGAATGTGTGTATGTGTAACTAGGAGGGATATGAGGAATGTGTGTATGTGTAACTAGGAGGGATATGAGGACTGTATGTATGTGTGACTAGGAGGGATATGAGGACTGTGTGTATGTGTGACTAGGAGGGATATGATGACTGTGTGTATGTGTGACTAGGAGGCATATGAGGACTGTGTGAATGTGTAACTAGGAGGGATATGAGGACTGTGTGTATGTGTGACTAGGAGGGATATGAGGACTGTGTGTGTATGTGTAACTAGGAGGGATATGAGGACTGTGTGTATGTGTGACTAGGAGGGATATGAGGACTGTGTTTATGTGTAACTATGAGGGATATGAGGACTGTGTGTATGTGTGACTAGGAGGGATATGAGGACTGTGTGTATGTGTAACTATGAGGGATATGAGGACTGTGTGTATGTGTGACTAGGAGGGATATGAGGACTGTGTGTATGTGTGACTAGGAGAGATATGAGGACTGTGTGTATGTGTAACTATGAGGGATATGAGGACTGTGTGTGTATGTGTAACTAGGAGGGATATGAGGACTGTATGTATGTGTGACTAGGAGGGATATAAGGACTGTGTGTATGTGTGACTAGGAGGGATATGAGGACTGTGTGTATGTGTGACTAGGAGGGATATGAGGACTGTGTGTATGTGTGACTAGGAGGGATATGAGGACTGTGTGTGTGTAACTAGGAGGGATATGAGGACTGTGTGAAACTAGGAGGGATATGAGAACTGTGTGTATGTTTCAAGTTTGTTTATTAGTTGTTACAATAAAATACATGTACTTTACGGTGAAATTCTTGGTTCTGTATGTGTAACTAGAATGGATATGAGAAAATACATATTTAAATAGCCTTGTGTACATTGACAATAAAGTCATCTTCTTCTCTATTGTCATTGTGCGACTCAAGCTCGTTAAAACATACTAGTAGGCTACTGTTGTTACATCACAAATAACCAAACATTAAGCTTGTCTGAACATCTATGCGTTATACAGTTATATACTGTAGTTATCAGAAATGTAATCTTTTCTGCGTGAGTAGACCGAATCTTTATGGCTGCGTTCATCATCGTTTCCATGGACACAATTAATAAACATTGCTGCATGGACACGTGAAGTAATTATTTATCAACTGATTTCCAGTTCTTATTTGTGAAGTAGGCTAAGGATATTACTTATTCAACATGTGAAAATAACACCAGAATAATAACTCTCTGCGTAGGACCTTTATGTCTTGTAACGAATGACAGTTAATTATATTGTTTACACTGCCTATTTTAACTTGTCTACTGTAGTGTAATTGTTATTGCCTGTATTTATGTCTTTCTATTACCCTGCCCATACCTGTACCTCCCCTCCCCCCTCCCCCACTTCCCACATGCTGCTATGATGCCTGAATTTCCCCCAAGACAATCAATAAAGGAATATCTTATCTTATCTTGTAGCTGTTACCAACCAATCATATCGCATTGTGAGAAACACTTGCAGACGTTATTTCACTGTGAGGTTTACAGTTATATCACTGAGTAACATCATGCTTCTTAAGGACCCCCTAACTGTAAAAGGAACAAAAAGAGCCTACTGTTAATATCGGGGTACAGTTGGAACGGGGAGCCCCTGCAGGTGTAGCGGACCTCTGACCCAAACAGGGTGCTGTTTCCTGGAGACTCAAACACCACGTCGCCCATGGCAACCGCCCTCGGACTCCCACAATCCACCACTGGCAGGAAGAGAGGAATACCAGCCGTGAGTGACCAATCAATATCAATCTAATTCATTCTATGTATGTATGTATGTATGTATGTATGTATGTATGTATGTATGTATGTATGTATGTATGTATGTATGTATGTATGTATGTATGTATGTATGTATGTATGTATGTATGTATTGTATGTGTGTATGTATGTATGTATGTATGTATGTATGTATGTATGTATGTATGTATGTATGTATGTATGTATGTATGTATGTATGTATGTATGTATGTACTGTATGTATGTATGTATGTATGTATGTATGTATGTATGTATGTATGTACTGTATGTATGTATGTATGTATGTATGTACTGTATGTGTAAGTATGTATGTATGTATGTATGTATGTATGTATGTATGTATGTATGTATGTATGTATGTATGTGTGTATGTATGTATGCATGTATGTATGTATGTATGTATGTATGTATGTATGTATGTATGTATGTATGTATGTATGTATGTATGTACGTACGTACTGTATGTGTATGTATGTATTGTATGTATGTATGCATGTATGTATGTATGTATGTATATATGTATGTATGTATTTATATATGTATATATATATATATATATATATATATATGTATGTATGTATTTATATATGTATGTATTTATATATAGTAATGTTTATATACAGAATATTATGTAATTATATCCATAAAGAACCATAAATAAACAAACAGGACTGGAACAGAGGAGCAGACAGCATGGTCACAGACAGCATGGTCACAGACAGCATGGTCACACCCAGCATGGAATAGAGGAGCAGACAGCATGGTCACACCCAGCATGGAATAGAAGGAGCAGACAGCATGGTCACACCCAGCATGGAATAGAGGAGCAGACAGCATGGTCACACCCAGCATGGAATAGAAGGAGCAGACAGCATGGTCACACCCAGCATGGAATAGAGGAGCAGACAGCCTGAATGCCTTCCACAACAGAACTGCGTTTCGGCGTCTCTGATTGGCCAGGTTATTTCTGGTCATGCGACATGTACGCCCAATCGTGGGACCGCAAGTTTCTACACTGGTTAAGCTTAGGCGCTCGTTCGAAGTTGGTTAAGGTTAGAGTTTGTCTTAGAGCATGGCGATAGAACGCCTGCCCTGATTCCGACGGTTAAGCTTAGGCACTCTTTCGAAGTTGGTTAAGGTTAGAGTTTGTCTTGACTTAGAGCATGGCGATAGAATGCCAGGTAGTTTGCAGGCTGTTAGAACCGGAAATAGGCGCAGAACTTGCTGTCCCACGATTGGCGCACATGTCACATGACCTGGCCAATCAGAGCAAAAACTCGAACGCGGAAACGCAGTTCCGTCGTCGAAGGCATACACGCGAGCAGACAGCATGGTAGCCCCTTTTGTGACTGTGATGCACGCCAACAGGGTTGGATGAGTGAATACACAGTCCCGTATTCCTCCATAGGAAAATCCCATAATTAACTCTGAAGAACTGGTCCTCCACGAAACGCTCGTTGTACACGTATTGCAGATACATTTCAAAGGTACTCACAGTTGCACAAGGGTTTTGGACAGAGAAATGCAATGGTTTGAAAGCTTGGCGTTGCTAATAAACATTTTAAATTATTTTTATAAACTAGTCAACACTGCTCAAAACTGCTTTATTTCCGTATTTGGCTGCCTGGTGTGATCACAGCACATGCGCATCAGGCACCCAGTGCCGGAAATAAAAGCTGTGTTGACCAGTGTATAAAAATGATTTAAAATGTTTATTAGCAACGCCGAGCTTTCAAACCATTGCGTTTCTCTGTCCAAAACCCTCGTGCAACTGTGAGTACCTTTGAAATTTCTCTGCGATACTTTTACAACGAGCGTTTCGCGGAGGACCAGTTCTTCAGAGTTAATTATGGGATTTTCCTATGGAGGAATAAGGGACTGTGTATTCACTCATCCAACCCTGTTGGCGTGCATCACAGTCACGAAAGGGGCTAACAGCATGGTCACACCCAGCGTGGCTGGGATTAGGGATGGGGGACGAGTAATGTTTTCCCAGATCGAGTACTCGCATGAATTACTCGATGAGTACTCGAGTAATTGTTTAAGGAAATACATCTTTAGAATGCATCTTAAAGTGCATGGTAGCAGCAATATTGAGATATTGAGCGGAGTCTCACACACACACTACCGATTTTAATATGTCTCACTCCGCAGACTTAACAATGCACAGCAATATTCATTCACACTCAGTAGTACTAATTTATATATTTTATACCCAGTTTAATCACCTGTACATTGTATATCACTATTGCACTTTACTGCTACATTTGCACTCTGGTTGGATGCCAAACTTATTTTCGTTGTACTGTACTTGTGCTGCATGATGACAGTACATTTGAATCTAATCTAATCTAAGAGACCATTACAGGCTAAACCAGAGTGTTGGCAGGTATGGAATTATGTTTAATAATCTACCTCTGTGTTGCGGGAGAGGTCGGTGTCACATAAAATGATTCCAAATGATAGAAGATGATGCTCTTTTTTATTATGATTATTATTATAAAAGAAATGTTTATATAAAATCTCGCAAACTGTTCTTTTAACCCTTTCACTACCACACTACAGAGGGTTAACCCTTTATTATCACACTACAGACAGCAACCGTCTGTAGTGTGGTAGTGAAAGGGTTAACCCTTTGTCACATGGCAGTGAAAGGGTTAACCTTATGTGTTGTTGCAGTGAAAGGGTTAACCATTTGGTAGTGCGGCAGTGAAAGGGTTAAAGTTTGTTTGAGGCTAGCGGGTCAACGAGAGGAGTGCTCATTGTGCACAGGGAGACCTGTGATTGGTCAGACAATGTAGCCGAGGAACGAGGAGCGCTTGATGTGATGTAGAAGAGCAGGCGGTCAAAATGGAATGTGTCAACATCGCACTCGATCGCGTTTAATTAATTGTAGAGGCCTATTTTACTACGCTATGATATTAATTGTGCAGAGCCTACTGCAGCAGCGGTACTAAATGGACTGCATTTATACAACAGCTGTTATCCAAAGCTTTACAACTTATGCCTCACATTCACCCGTTCACTCACCGACGGCAGAGGCCACCATGCGAGGTGCCTACCCGGCTCATTGGCAGCAGTTAGGGGTTAAGTGTCTTGCTCAAGGACACTTCGACACGCTGCCCGGGAGCAGCCAGAATCGAACCTTCAGATTACCAGACTACTGCTCTACCTCCCGAGCCACGGTCGCCCCAGGACTACTCTCAAACGCCATGACAAGCGTGGATAATGCTGTCTCATTAGAGATAATTGGTGTTATTATGCTATTATAAGACGGAAGCAAAGAGAATGCCTGCAGATTGGATTAAAGCTCCCTGTATTTTTTGTATACGTTTCAACCTGACAGCTACCTTTATCCTGCACCTGGCCTAGAAGCTGTGTGATAGGAAATTACTGGCATCTGTCTGACAGGGAAAATGTATGTTTGAAACACTATGGCATGAGTGATGCACGGCTGATGAAATGAAAAATGCAATGGATGGAAGGTGAGTCTGTGAAGCCATATTTAAAACGTACCTCTTTGTCACGTGACAACGGCATGAAGTCATGTGACGTCCGTTAAGAGACGGAAGACTTCCGAGAGGAGACAAAACCTTCCTGTCGTCTTCTGATAAATAGCACATGTTCTATGTAGTGTGGTAGTGAAGGGGTTAACGTTCTGTAGTGTTGTAGTGAAATGGTTAACCTTCTGTAGTGGGGTAGTGAAATAGTTAACCTTCTGCAGTGTGGTAGTGAAAGAGTTAACCTGTAGTGTGTTAGTGAAAGAGTTAACCTTCTGTAGTGTGGTAGTGAACGGGTTACCCTTATGTAGTGTGGTAGTGAAATGTTAACCTTCTGTAGTGTGGTAGTGGAAGAGTTAACCTTCTGTAGTGTGGTAGTGAAAGAGTTAACCTGTAGTGTGTTACTAAAAGAGTTAACCTTCTGTAGTGTGGTAGTGAAAGGTTAACCTTCTGTAGTGTGGTAGTGGAAGAGTTAACCTTGTGTAGTATGGTAGTGAAAGGGTTAACCTTCTGTAGTGTGGTAGTGAAAGGTTAACCTTCTGTAGTGTGGTAGTGGAAGAGTTAACCTTGTGTAGTATGGTAGTGAAAGAGTTAACCTTCTGCAGTGTGGTAGTGAAAGAGTTAACATTCTGTAGTGTGGTAGTGAAAGAGTTAACCTTCTGTAGTGTGGTAGTGAAAGGCTAACCTTCTGTAGTGTAGTAGTGAAAGGGTTAACCTTCTGTGGTGTGGTAGTGAAAGGGTTACCCTTATGTAGTGTGGTAGTGAAAGAGTTAATGTTCTGTAGTGTGGTAGTGAAAGGGTTAACCTTCTGTAGTGTGTTAGTGAAAGAGTTAACCTTCTGTAGTGTGGTAGTGAAAGGGTTACCCTTATGTAGTGTGGTAGTGAAATGTTAACCTTCTGTAGTGTGGTAGTGAAAGGGTTACCCTTATGTAGTGTGGTAGTGAAATGTTAACCTTCTGTAGTGTGGTAGTGGAAGAGTTAACCTTCTGTAGTGTGGTAGTGAAAGAGTTAACATTCTGTAGTGTGGTAGTGAAAGAGTTAACCTTCTGTAGTGTTGTAGTGAAAGGGTTAACCTTCTGTGGTGTGGTAGTGAAAGGCTAACCTTATGTAGTGTAGTAGTGAAAGGGTTAACCTTCTGTAGTGTAGTAGTGAAAGGGTTAACCTGCTGTGGTGTGGTAGTGAAAGGGTTACCCTTATGTAGTGTGGTAGTGAAAGAGTTAATGTTCTGTAGTGTGGTAGTGAAAGGGTTCAACTTCTGTAGTGTGGTAGTGAAAGAGTTATGGTAGTGAAAGAGTTAACATTCTGTAGTGTGGTAGTGAAAGGGTTAACCCTCTGTAGTGTGGTAGTGAAATAGTTAACCTTCTGCAGTGTGGTAGTGAACAGGTTAACCTTATGTAGTGTGGTAGTGAAAGGGTTAACCTAATTTAGTGGTAGTGAAGGGTTAACCTTATGTAGTGTGGTAGTGAAAGGGTTAACCTTCTGTAGTGTGGTAGTGCAAGGGTTAACCTCATTTAGTGTGGTAGTGAAGGGTTAACCTTATGTAGTGTGGTATTGAAATGGTTAACCTTCTGTGGTGTGGTAGTGAAAGGGTTAACCGTATGTGGTGTGGTAGTGAAAGGTTAACTGTATGTGGTGTGGTAGTGAAAGGGTTAACCGTCTGTAGTGTGGTAGTGAAATAGTTAACAGACTGTGGTGTGGTAGTGAAAGGGTTGACCTTATGTAGTGTGGTAGTGAAAGGGTTAACCTTATGTAGTGTGGTAGTGAAAGGGTTAACCTTATGTAGTGTTGTAGTGAAAGGGTTAACCTTATGTAGTGTGGTAGTGAAAGGGTTAACCTTATGTAGTGTGGTAGTGAAATGGTTAACCTTATGTAGTGTGGTAGTGAAAGGGTTAACCTTATGTAGTGTTGTAGTGAAAGGGTTAACCTTATGTAGTGTGGTAGTGAAATGGTTAACCTTATGTAGTGTGGTAGTGAAAGGGTTAACCTTATGTAGTGTGGTAGTGAAAGGGTTAGTTAAAATAACATTCAGAAAACCAAACACATGCATAGGATTTCTGGTGGCATTACTGTTTATTGCAAAAAAGCGATATTTTGGACACGCCAGTGGAGAGATTCTACAAAACTAAAGATTACAATTGTGGACAAATTGCTACAGTAACTGAAAGTTACTTATTATGAAAGTAGGAATGTCATTATACATTATAACCCTGTTATCCAAAGACACAGAAGAATGCTTATTAAAGAAACATGCCAATATTATGGGAAATGCACTTACCGCGCTTGCCAGACAAGAAGATAGATACCAATTTCATCGCTGTACGTTCAGTAGAAAGCTATCCGGCTGCAAGCTAACCTAGCTTAGCACAAATTAATGTTTTAAGCTAGGCTAGTGGTCCGTATCCACTTCCATTAATTTGTGCTAAGCTAGGATAGCTTGCAGCCGGATAGCTTTCTACTGAACGCACAGAGATGAAATTGGTATCTTTCTTCTTGTCTGACTCTGGAGACGATGCTGAGAAAATGTCCCATAATGTTGACATGTTCCTTTAAGAAAAGCCCGTTCCACATGTAGTGCAGTCAGCGTTGACACCCGCCTGCCTGTCCTCCGCTTTGTCACGGCTCCCATCTGCACGCATTTTGCATCCTTCCTAGTTGCCTTCCAGTATAGGTCAAATGGGGACGTGAAATGGCGCAAGCGAAAGTAACCGATTGGCCCTGCGTGGCTGTCAATCGGCCTAGTCTAGGACCTGATTGGTTAGAATGCTGGGCAGAGATCGTCGGCTCCTCCTTGTTTCTGTCTCTGGGGGACAAAAGAAGTGAGGAGAGGGAGAGAGGAGAGGAGGGGAGAAGAGATCAGAAGGAGGGAGGAGGAGGAGAGAGGAGCAGGAGATGAGAAGAGAGGAGGACAGAGGAGCAGGAGATGACGAGAGGAGAGAGGGGGAGTAAAGAGGAGTGGAAAAAAGAGGGGGAAGATTTGACTGGAGAAAAGGAATACAGAGTGGTCGACCTACAGACCAGTCAGGGTCAATTCACTATTAACTACTAACACATGGTTCTACTAACTACTAACTACTAACTAACTACTAACACACGGTGATACTAACTAACTACTAACACACGGTGCTACTAACTACTAACTACTAACTAACTACTAACACACGGTGCTACTAACTACTAACTAACTACTAACACACGGTGCACCTTTAACGTTAGGTTATGACTATAACCAAGTTCTGTTAGTTAGGGGCGATGCTTGGCTTCGCCTTCTGCACTATCTCGCGTACGTGCACGCGTACTGAATAAACCACAAATGTACCTCTAATACCAGTATTAGTCTGACCACACCCCTCATCAGCTTACCTTCATAAGCAGGTGTGTGGTCACCTGCTCTCCTCCTTCCCAAGCTTTCACCACAAGGTGAGGTCAAGGGCTGCAGCGGCCGTCCGAAGCCAAGCATCGCCCCTAACTAACAGAACTTGGTTATAGTCATAACCTAACGTTCTGTATCGTTAGTGGCTTAGCTTGGCTTCGCCTTCTGCACAAGGGAGGCCAAGCGGAGCCACTTGGCTGACAAATACACCCCGCTGACAGCCCCCCAAAACCATCAGAACAGGGAGGGCCGAGCCCCCCCGACCCCCCCTAATGGAGGGTAGCCCCCCTATTAGAGACGTCACGGGAGGGCGACGGACCCGACCGTGCGAAGAGGCACTCAAGCAACTCAACGCACAGGGTGAGCAGACCGTGGCTTGACCCACGACTACACACACGCACAACCCGCATGCCACCCGGGAACGAACGGAGGAACAACCTCGTTACTGCCCCCAGAATCACGGGGTCAAGGGCAAACCCAACCCCGTGGCAAGGCCGTAGCAGCGGAGCACGAAGGAAGACCCAGACCCACCAAAAGGACTGGACTCCCTGGAATGGGGGCCCGGAGAAGTCCATGATGCCAGCATCAAGACCCCACCAGGTGGGCACGTAGTGCCCCGCCCCCCACATCGCCAGCGTATTCGGACAAAGGCCCCTCAGTTACTGCACCTGGTATTCCCAGGCGGAACCAACCAGGCCAGTAAGCCGAGCGGGCCCCGTCCCCCCAATAGTACACCGCCTGGCACACTGACCCTGCAGAATAGGCAGTCAGCATGGCCGTAAGCACACAAAAAAGGTTAACCAACGGAAGCAGGCAGCGCACCGGGGAAAAACCAGGCAACAGGCTGTTAACCCTAGCCTGGAGACTGCGGACGAGACAGGCGCCAGAGGGGACAGCTGAACACAGCCGCCCCGGCGGAAGGAGCGTAAGCTGGCGGTGTTTCATGACCAAGCCTCCATTTAACAACCCCCACCCAGAGGGGTCGAGGCAGAGAAGGCTGACACGATTGGCAGACGTCATGAACGTGCAGGGGCACCCTCAACCGGTGAACCCGGGAGTTGACACTGCTCCAACACACCAGGGAACCAACCACCTCGGTGTTACCCAATGCGGTGGTTGTTCCTATAACCCCTCAAGAAAAAACTCCAAAACACACCTGCGGGTATACACCGGCTATACCGCAGTACAAGTGTTTCAGTTTCCAAAAAGGGTTAACCCAGGCCTACGGGTCGCAAACATCACTTCGAACCGGGCCTGGCGGTACGGGAAGCACAGGGTCACCAGAGGAGGTCAAAAAACCACCCCCACAGGCCCCTCTTCGCCATGCGTGAGAGAGGAGCGAAAAACAATGGAGAACCAGCCCCTAAGCACACCGTACCTGGTATTCCCCGGCGGTCTCCCAACCAAGTACTAACCAGGACCAACCTGTGTAGCGGCCGAGATCCGACGAGATCGAGCGCGTACAGAATGGCATGGCTGTAAGCCATGACGACAGTGCTGAGTAAAAAACATACCCAACCAGGGTCTCCATAGCGCTTAACCCTGTGACACCCAGACCGACCTGGCATTTTTCCCCCTGAAAAAAGCCCAAGTCCCTCAGGGTACCAGAACAGCAGATCTGCATCCCCGGCGGACAACGGGTTCAACTGATCTGGACCAGCGTGACCAGAACCAGTCCCGTGCCCTAACCACGCCGACATGCCCCAGGAAAAGGGCAGATATGCGTGTTGATCTTAACATGAAAAGAAGGCGCCACCCAGACGTCGGGACGAACCGCGCCTGGTGGCCCACCCCAAGGGCGTGAGACCCCACTACATATGTTCAGATCCATCCCGTCATCATCCCCCAGACATGAACGAGGATCCGTCGACAACCCACCCAGGTCATGGGATGTGGTCGCCGGAAGAGGAAAAACCCCCATCTCAGTTGCTTTATAAAAACGCTGTTTCAACCACAAGCAACTAAGGCGTGCCAGTCAATCGCCTGTTTACAGCGAGCTAGCACTATACGTGCGTCGGGACACACCCCCATCAATGAACAGGCTATTTAGACCTGCCATTGAATCCCCAAGGCGCCCAGGGGAACGACAAGAGGGGTGTGACACTCCCTAACTCCAACACTTCTGGAATAGAAAGAAGGAAGCATCAACAGTATGTATCCCAGTCTACACAGCCGGGGTAAAAAATGTTCACATTTTTACATCCCACCACCCTCCCATAGGAAAGAGACGGGGATCCCCAGAGAGACTTCCCACGCGAGCTGTACAGATTGAAAAGAATATATTGCACCTTGAGCCATGTAAAAAACTGGTTTTAGGGCCTCCGGGGAAGAGGCACCGAACCCATACACACTCAATAAACGAATTGAATCGAATATACATACAATAGAAAAGGACCCTTCTAGAGGGTCCACTCACTTTGACAATCTGAGGAGGAAGGCTCTGTACTCTGATGGAGGCTTCCTCACATGGATCACATGGAAGAAGGAGTCCGAACTCACAGAAGGCCTGAGTAGGCGCTTGGTGAGGAGGAGCCCTGACCACCCCCCCTGAAAACAGATCCATCACATGGACCTGAACAGCACACGGAAGTCCTACCAACAGAGACGCGCACGGTGACGTACTCTATGGCGGGGGAATTCCTGCGGTGCACACGCCCAATATACCAGGCCGTGGGACCAGGAACTCCCTCCCCCCCCCCCCCCCCCCCCCCCCCCCGTAACGTGCCGAACCGCCACGTGACGGGAACCTTGAAGGACAGGGGGTGTACCCCTGACCGACAGAACAATGGGGAGAGGAAAGGTTACCAGTTCACCCCTTTACGACCCCACACCCATGATACGACGTAACGACAAAAAGAGAATATGACACAGTCATAGTCAGCTCTATGAAGCGTTTCACAGCTCCACACAGCGCACGAGCTAACCTGCTATCTGATTTTTACTAAGGAAAAACACAGAATAGAGAGGGCTCTAAGAACCCCGGTCCAACATACACATGTGCTTCTGTGGCCAGTACAACCCAGTTGTAGGTCACATGACACACACAACCCATCATCATCACAATGAGAGAATACATCATTCTTGATTAGTATCGACCACAGGCCTTGCTAAGCACACGACAGCAACCAAACCAATTTCCCTTTAGGAAATAAGTTTCTCCAGCAGATTTAGCACAACCTCAGCAATCAAGCTGAGAGTTACATCGTATCCCTACCACACAAAAGACACAATTAATGCACAACATGTCTGATAGGAGGTGATAAAGTCCCCAGGGAACCGGGGGGGGAAAAACACAATCCTCCTATTTTACCCTCAACACGGCCAGTTAAAACAGGAAAACCTGTTAATGTGTGAACTCACTGTCCATTGTCATTACAGTCTGAGAAAGAACATTCTTTTACTCACTCGTCACCAAGCATAGCTTCATAGGTTAGTTGCCTTAGTAGTGAGTACACGGTACACATAAACACCATGATGTTTCTCACACAACAACCAGATCAATACATCACGACCTGCACGGAGAAGCTACTGCCAGTGACAAAAACAGCTCACACACAACCCGCAACGTATCTCAAATGCATTGCAACAACACACGTTTTGGGAAAAAACACCGTCATTCACAATACATTTAGCAAGGTAAAACCAGAAGACGTGTTATGAGGGTCTGGCCAACCCCGTACCTGCCCGGAACGCAGATCAGCGAAGTGCAGTCATAAGCCACCGTAGAACACAGCCCTCTTTGTTGACGCAATCCCCGTCTAGGCTCAGGCAGGGTTGACGAACATCCCCTGTCAAAGATGACGTCGTGGTCAAGAGTGTAAAACATGTTAAAAATCAAAGCACGTTCAACAGAATAGCATCAAGCTAACGGCTGCTCCAACCGTTCTGGTGCTATCGCTTCCGCTCGCGAGACGCCGATCTACGACGCACGCGATCAGGAGCGAGCTCCCGGCGGCGCGCGAGAAGCCTAAGCTACCCCGCGCCAGGCCACCGACCGGCTAACCGTAAGCTATGAACATGTAAACAATGACATAACACTCACCCAGACAGGCCGCCGTTCTGAACCCTCCTCACTTTTTAAGAGAAAAGAGAAAACAAGACGTCAACACCGCTTCACAACGGTGACATTAACACGTCCGGCGGAATCAGCACAGTACCAACTGGCCTGTATAGCTGACTTTGAACATGAATCTGCCGCTATCGCACATTACATGCACATATCCCCTCGTGAAGGAATACTCTCATTTGGATATGAAAGATGGGGTCTTAACACGGTGACAGAGAGAATCCACTCGTCCAGAACACACAGGGATCACCAGTGTCAATGGTCGCGGCCCACTAGTTAAAACTATAATGGTCGCCAGACCAAGGCCTTCTGTCGCCTAGACGGCTAAACAAAGGACCCTAGCCTGGGGCCGGTTTCCATAAACTTTGTCTAGTAGCCCCCATAGCACTAACAGACAAGTGGAGCCCGCCAGCAAACACTACTCACCCAACCTGGAACGCACCGCTCCTCACAACAGCGGCATGTCCGACAGTTCAGCTGTGGCCTGACAGGTTTCACCCCAACAAACACAGCAAGGAACTGCAGTTGAGAAGCATGCAGCGGCGTGCTCCCAATACGAAAACCGGTGGAGGGTTTGTAGAATGATCATCATCTTCTAGACACTCCAGTACGAAGACAATATCGCCGTATTTTCTCGAAAATAGTGAGAGAGAAAATAAAGATATGATGTCAACGTATCCTTGTTTCCCAAGCTGTTCCTAA
>NC_140165.1:253201582-253243793 GCF_963971535.1 Notolepis coatsorum | reverse complement strand
CACTAGGGGGCAGCAGAGACCTTCTGATGACAGACCAGGTGGAAAGATATGATGGAATAGTCCACTAACTAACTAACTTGACAGATATGATGGAATAGTCCACTACCTAACCTGAAAGACATCATCAACCTTTATTTATACTCGAAAAGACAATTGAGGTCACCCTCATTTTGGGAGCATGTCTATGTTCCCCGGGTCCTATGTTCCCTGGGTTCTATGTTCCCCGCTTTGATTGATTGATTGATTGAAAACTTTAGACCACCAGCCCTGATTCCAAACTCTAACCTTAACCAGTATGAAAGAGGGCCTAAGCTTAACCGTTCGAAACAAGGTAATTGTAACTGAGGGGTACAATTCCCTGACTGTATTACTAGATATGATACTTACTACCACTACCTTTGTACTTTATATTCGGCCACCCAGTACTCGGCATAAATATATTATGATAAACACTCTCACGTAGATGAAACGGATCCAACACAAATGTACGAAGTCGAAGTATGCGTTTATTACTACACAGCAATGGTGTGTAGAGCAAGCACTTAATCACTTAATTACATTTATGAATTGAAATAGTATGCACTTTTATGGCAAAGAGTATTCGTTGGTATATCAATAGAGAATGTCCAATCTCTGGTGGCGCAGGCGGTAAATATACGACCTGGAATAGTTAAGGAATAACAGCAATGATACTTTAATGATTATAAGACTGGATACACTAAGGGGGGTAATCCGGTCGCTTGTAAGACAACAGGAGTAGGAGGGGGGGGGGGGGTAGAGTCTGGCTGCCTCGTCCGGCCAAGGGTATCCTGGGTGAACCCACAGTTGTGCAGCTCGGTGCGCCAGCGATCCTTGGACCACAGATGAAAGCAGGTGGACTCTCTGTGAGCCGGCTCTCTCCGGTCCACGGGGGAGAGACGTGAAGCGACCTCGTCTTGCAGAGCGTCTCCTCACCTTGCGTCCTCTCCAGGGGGGGGGGTTCCAACACACGGCAGTGTCGGGGGTCTTTATCCATGGAATAATCACTGTACACAAAGCATAATCCGTGCCTGGGAAGGCGGGCTGTCGTCGGTAGAATAATCCGGTATACAGGTCCACTCGCTCGTCGGCTCTGGGGCTCCTCGGATGCAGTCTCACATGGGGTCGATCATCCTGGATAAGCAGCCAGTTCTCTGCCCGAAACGATGGGGTACTGACTACGATAGTATTCTCACCGCACGAAGCACTACATATGAATAGACTATTATTAGCTTAATAGACTACGTCCAACTCGACGATATAGTGCCAAATATGACTATTCAAATATTAATATACACAATGTCTCAATACCGATGGTAGGCCGAACTTGGCCTTACTCCCACACGTGGCGTCGCGGGGAGGCTTTACGTCTGTCACTCTATTGGAGGGTAAGAAACTGGACTGAAAAGGAAGTCCTACTTTAGTAGCGCAGTATATATACGCACTATGAACAAATAGTACCGTTAGTGGTGCGGTAGCCAGATTCCTACGCGGAACTAGGACTTGTTCGTACATGTTGAGCGGTACGTTTGAACTGGGTCTGGGGGGTATGGCAGCCTGGCACCAAGGTCTCGACCAATAGTAGAATGGAGACTATTATGGGATGTTCAGTAGGCTAGAATGGATATTCAATGCATATTGTACAAGGAATATACAAGGGATATCAGGGAATATTAGAGAATATACAAATACAATTAAATATATATATATAAATAAATATATATATTCGGTTTAATCTGGCCCTTCACAACAGCCACCCCCTGATTGGTCCCAGACCTAATCAGTTAAGCAGAGACAGATTAATCGCGTTGTCTATTTACACATAAGGGTTTGCTGTAGGGGTCAGTCAACTTCACAAAGTCATAGGGTTATAGGGTCATGGTCATCATCGATTGTGTCTGGGAGTCGGGGCAGTTCTATGAGCCTCGCCACGGGACGGGTGTAAGTGCGACCCTGGACAAGCACTTCAGCTGCTCGGACCTTGCCGTCGGCACCGGTGATCACTTTGCTTACGCGGCCGGCCGGCCACATAGCTCTGGGCAGTGATTGATCAATAATCATGACGACCGTTCCTTCTGTCAAATTGTCTCTCTCCTTTACCCACTTCTGGCGGGTCTGTAGAGACGGTAGGTAGTGCAGTAGGAAACTGCTCCAAAACTTGTCGGCTAATACTTGGCTGTACCTCCACATTCGTCGGCCGTTCGCTTCTTCAGGCCGGTACATTGTCTGGGGTAACGCGGGATCTAGCCGCCCCATCAGGAGTGTGTTGGGGGTAACTGGGTCGATATCCGCCACATCGCTGGAGACGTAGCCGAGGGGCTTAGAGTTCAATACTCCCTCAATCTCCGTGAGGACTGTTTCTGCTCCTGCGTGATGTACATCCTCATCGTATTTCTTTATAATCAGCTCTGTGACCTTGTGTCGGCTGTTCAATACGATCGGGTATTTAAGGTCATCCGGTAGATTGGGGGCTCTGCGTAGGCGACCACCCACTCTGATGAGGGTATGAGCGTCGCTCTCGGGGGCCAGATGAATTAATCTGCTGTCGGATGGGACGGGCTTTCCTCCCTGTAGACAGGCCAATTCGTCGGGGAACGAGTCTCTCTGGGCTCGCTGCAGTAGAAGCAATTCTGCTTCCTCGTAGTTAGCTGCTGACATTTCAGCGGGGGACTTACACTCCGGGTGGTGCCGCAGGAATGTCCTTTGTTGTGCACTCTCTATGGTAGTGCAATCATCTATGTTGGGGTCTGCGGAGATAACAGTGCTCAATCCACAGAACACAGGCTTCTTATTCTCAGCCTCCTCCTGACTGGCTTCCCTCGGGATAGGCGTGGGCCACTCTCCTTCCGGGAGCTTTAGGAATGCTGGGCCGTCACTGTAGACATTGCGACGGGTGAGGTCATCTAGGGGCATTCCCCGGGTGATGACGTCAGCTGGGTTCTGTTTTGTATCAACGTAGCGCCACTCTGTTTCTCCGGTTAACTCTTCGGTTAAGTCTTGAATCTCGGTGACTCTGACTCCCACGAAGACTTTGTACTTGCATGAGTCCGATTTGATCCAGGCGAGTACTGTTGTGGAATCTGACCACAGGATTGTTCTAGACACCGGTATGGTGAGCTCACGTTGGATGAGCGTGGCTAGGTGCGCTCCGGCTAGGGCTGCGCAGAGCTCTAGGCGTGGGATAGATTGTTGCTTGCGTGGGGCTATTCTCGAGCGGGCGAGGACAAATGCTGTGTAGATCTCTCCCCCCTCTTCTTGGGCCCGCAAGTAGGCTACTGATCCGTATGCGACCTCTGAGGCGTCACTGAAGACGTGTAAGTCCATTTTACATGTCTCTGGCCTCACCGTGGGTGGGAAGTAGCTTCGGCGCATATTAACGCCTGGGAGTGAGTGGAGCTCCATCTCCCACTCTCTCCTGGTGGATGCAAGGTGTGCGGGAATGGGGTCGTCCCAGCCCTGGTCCTTGTCCCACAATGCTCGTACAATCATTTTTGCCCTGGTGGTGTACGGTAGAATACATCCTAGCGGGTCATATTGTCGGGCGAGTGTTGTGTACACACTCCGTCTGGTGGTCGGCGCCGCCGCCGGCCTTCCCTGCTCCGTAGTCAGGGGCTTGTGTCTGTAGTGAAGCGAATCTGTTTTGAATCGCCACACCAATCCCAGGGTCATCTCCTGGGCTTCTCCCGGGATTGTAGCCATCCAGGTCTCGCTGCTGGCTGCCTTGTCCTCGGAGGAGAGGCTGCGCAGTACTTGCGGATCGCTGCTGGCCCACTGCCTGAGATCAAAGCCGCCTTTGATCAATGAGGTGCGGAGTTTAATCAGGAGAGCCTCGGCTTCTTCCTGGGTTAAAAGGCTTTGTAGACAGTTGTCTACGTAGAAGCTGTTCTTTACGCTGTGTCGGACCTCTTCGTCCGCTGCTGGGTCCTCTGCTACATGTTTCTGTAGTGCAAATGTAGCACAGCAGGGGCTGCACGTCGTTCCGAAGGGGAGGACTTCCCATTGGTAGATGGCTGGGTGCTCATCTCCTGGCTTCTCTCTCCATAGGAACCGTAACAGGGGCTTGTCCTCCTCTACTAATCTCACCTGCAGGAACATTCCTTTAATGTCCCCGCTGATGGCCACCTTTTCCTGGCGGAAGCGGAGTAGAACGCCGAGTAGGGAGGGGCCGAGTGTGGGACCGGGCAGTAACTCTTTATTCAGATTTTGGGATCCGATCTGGTAGCTGCAGTTAAATACTATGCGGTCTTTACCGTTGTGATGGACCTTGTGGTGAGGCACGTACCACGATTCAGTGGTCTGGTCAGCCTCTTTAATGTCCATCTTTGTGACGTGTCCCGCTGTGATGAGTTTCTCAATCTCGGCGCGGTATACACTCTCTTGGGCGGGGTTCTTGGCTAAGCGCCGCTCCGTGTTCAGCAGGTACCGTTCTGTGGCGTCTGTCTTGGCGTGGAAAGTAGGCATTCCTTCTCGCCGCAGGAGTGGCGTGGCGTATCTCAACACGCCGTTGACCGGGACTCTCTTGGTCCCTGTCTCGAGGAGGTGAATGGCGTAAATGTCATCTTTAGAGCGAATGTCTTTCTTTCCGTTCTTAAAGGGCATTTGTTCCAAGGTCCATAGCCGCTCTACGTGTTGCAGGAGTGCGGTTTCTCCCTCTGTGACTCGGGAGTGGAGACATCTAGTGGCTGTACTTCGGTTGAGAGATTTGGCGAGCGGGCCTTGGAGAGTCCATCCCAAACGGGTCTCGACTGCTGCAGGACAGCCTCGGGGTCCGGTATGAACCCGGTCTATCGGGACAATGAGGTCTGCATGGTCGGAGCCTATCAACAGGGTCGGCATAGCATGGTCTATGAGCGGGATCGGTAACTTGCGCAGATGTGCATATTTCTCCATCAGCTTGGCGACGGGGTATGTGTACCGCGACAGTCCTATTTCTTGGCTGGTGAAAGCGTCTGTAATCTGGTACCGTCGCTCAGGCTGGCCGCTTGCTGCGATAGAGAATGAGACATTCTCGCCCTTTATCGTCTTCAAATCTCGTCTTATTGTCCGAATTGTCATTTGGGTTTCGCTTCCCCGCAGCCCTAGCTGGGCCGCAGCGGAGGCGAGCAGAAGGGTCTTCTCTGACCCGTCATCGAGGACGGCGTAAGTGTCCAGGACTTTATTCTGGTAGCTTAGTGTCACACGCACTACTTTTAGGAGTACTCGGGCTCCACTGCTGCTGGCGGGATCGATGTACATGACGCTCGCTTTGCTGCTGGATGGTGTGGGTGAAGGGCGGCGTCTGTTACTATCGTGAAGTATGTCCAGATGGGCTCCATCGCACTTGGTGCACCTTTTCTTTAAGCGGCATTCCGCTGCCATGTGTGAGCGCGCACAGCGAAAACAGCGCTTGTTGGACTTTATCCATTGACTTGCTTCCTCCGCGTTCAGCTTGGGGAAGGAGTCACATTGCGCTAGCCAGTGTTCTTTCTCACAGTAGGGGCACACTATCTTCCACTTCTCCGTTCTGGAGGGGGTACTGTGGCTCCTGCTGCTCGGTACTGACTCCGATTGGTGCATCACAGTCACCGATCTTCTTCCATCATTTAGTCGTCTGGTTCCTTCTCTGGAGCCAGGGGTGCTCCGTCCGAATGTATCTAGCCGTAGGCTGCTGACTTCTCTCGCCAGGAAGTCTGCTAGATCGAGGAGGTTCGGTTCGGGGCCATTCGGGTCTCGGTGGTCTCTCTGCCGCCTAAAACGCTCCTGTCGAGCGGGCGGCAGCTTCTCCAAGATCCTTTCCACATTTGAGTTGGCGTAAAGTTCATGCCTCCCCTTCTCTCTCTGCGCTCCCAACATCCCTACCAGGGACTGCACTCTGATGGACAGGTCGTCCAGTGCTCGATTGTCTATTGCTGGGGGTAAGCGGTCGATGTGTCGGATCTCCTGGATCACGTAATCCCATATGCGCCCATACCTCTGGTCCAATGCTACCAGCGCTGCTGTGTATGGGGTGGTGGAAGTCGCGTAGGCGAGCGCTATATTATGTGCGCGGGGTACCTTTAAGTGCTTCAGTAGGATGGCGTATTTATGGCGTTCATCCAATACATCCACCAACATGGTCTCCAGACACATGCGGAGTTCTGTATACTGGGCCCGGTTCTCTTGGGTGAAGTCGGGTACCATAGGCGGGCCAATGTATGACGCTGACTGTGGATACATCGGCGAGCGTTGGGGGAGAGGCCTCCTAGGCGAGTCTCCTCCCGCTCCTTGGTATGGGCTGGTACCGGCAGTGTACCATGGCCCGCTTGTCCAGGTGCTGTTCCTCGGTGCGGGTCGTGCGTCGTGCTCACCCGGGTATAGAGTCGGGGGTCTGTAGCGCAGCTCCGCGGGAGTATAGCCTGGGCTGTACCGGACCTCCTGGTCCGGTAGAGTACTGTGCTGTCGTCGGGCGTGGTTCTCCTCCTCTTCCTCTTCGTCTTCAGTTAGGTCATCCAGTGCTTGTAGTCTCTGGTTTAGCCTCTCCACAGGATATGCTGCTCCTTCCCGGTTGCTAGGTCTCGCTTGGACCGGTGGGGGGAGGTGGTCTGTGGGGGGTATAGACCTCGTCTGTTGGTCAAGTTCAGGGTTGTTTACTCGGCTAGGGGATGCCGCCCTGGAGGTGTGTCTAGACGAGTTCCTGGAGCCTCTGGCGGAGGGAGAGGGTGTTGTCCGTCTGATCAGCTGTTCTATTAGTTGCGCTTGCTGTCTGTCGCGCTCTGCGTCCCGTAGAGCACCAGCAGCTGCTCGCTGGCTGTCTGCTCGGTCTCGGGCCACATTCTCTTCCCTCTGAATGCGTCTTATTTCTAGACGTATATGCTCTTCTTCGCTCCGCTGCTGGATCTGCAGTCGGTCGCGTTCAGCAGCGGCGTTCAGGCTGATGAGGAAGGCCTGCTGTAGGGTCCTCTCTGCCTCGCTGGGAGAAGGCGGTTGTATAGGGGAGCCTTCCCTCGGGGTACTCCTTGCGGAGCCTTGGAGCTCTATCTCCACGGTGCTCTCCCCGTCTTCTTCCGTGCCGAGTTCTCTCTCGGTAGCGTTGTATTCCTCCCGGGACTCATCGGGGACTACTTCTTCAGTACTGGCGGGGTGTGAAGTCATGTCTGGTTCCCACTGGTCCCCACCGTGAACTTGGTCAGTTACATTAGAACCCGTAGGGGCCTCTATGGTCGGGGTAGTCTGGGCGTTGGGGTTAGACATACTTTTACTTTCTAGTTTTACCGCGTTTACTGTTAGTAGAAGACTAGGTTGTTGACTGACAGCGTAAGACTCTAAGTACTGAGGGAGCCGTCGTTCGCGCTGCGGGCGTTGGTTAGGAGGATCGTTTCGTGGAGTGTTCATCATAGGCCATTTCGATATTAATAACACTATATTAATATTACACTAATTACCATCCGGCTCGAAGGACCAATTGTAACTGAGGGGTACAATTCCCTGACTGTATTACTAGATATGATACTTACTACCACTACCTTTGTACTTTATATTCGGCCACCCAGTACTCGGCATAAATATATTATGATAAACACTCTCACGTAGATGAAACGGATCCAACACAAATGTACGAAGTCGAAGTATGCGTTTATTACTACACAGCAATGGTGTGTAGAGCAAGCACTTAATCACTTAATTACATTTATGAATTGAAATAGTATGCACTTTTATGGCAAAGAGTATTCGTTGGTATATCAATAGAGAATGTCCAATCTCTGGTGGCGCAGGCGGTAAATATACGACCTGGAATAGTTAAGGAATAACAGCAATGATACTTTAATGATTATAAGACTGGATACACTAAGGGGGGTAATCCGGTCGCTTGTAAGACAACAGGAGTAGGAGGGGGGGGGGGTAGAGTCTGGCTGCCTCATCCGGCCAAGGGTATCCTGGGTGAACCCACAGTTGTGCAGCTCGGTGCGCCAGCGATCCTTGGACCACAGATGAAAGCAGGTGGACTCTCTGTGAGCCGGCTCTCTCCGGTCCACGGGGGAGAGACGTGAAGCGACCTCGTCTTGCAGAGCGTCTCCTCACCTTGCGTCCTCTCCAGGGGGGGGGGTTCCAACACACGGCAGTGTCGGGGGTCTTTATCCATGGAATAATCACTGTACACAAAGCATAATCCGTGCCTGGGAAGGCGGGCTGTCGTCGGTAGAATAATCCGGTATACAGGTCCACTCGCTCGTCGGCTCTGGGGCTCCTCGGATGCAGTCTCACATGGGGTCGATCATCCTGGATAAGCAGCCAGTTCTCTGCCCGAAACGATGGGGTACTGACTACGATAGTATTCTCACCGCACGAAGCACTACATATGAATAGACTATTATTAGCTTAATAGACTACGTCCAACTCGACGATATAGTGCCAAATATGACTATTCAAATATTAATATACACGATGTCTCAATACCGATGGTAGGCCGAACTTGGCCTTACTCCCACACGTGGCGTCGCGGGGAGGCTTTACGTCTGTCACTCTATTGGAGGGTAAGAAACTGGACTGAAAAGGAAGTCCTACTTTAGTAGCGCAGTATATATACGCACTATGAACAAATAGTACCGTTAGTGGTGCGGTAGCCAGATTCCTACGCGGAACTAGGACTTGTTCGTACATGTTGAGCGGTACGTTTGAACTGGGTCTGGGGGGTATGGCAGCCTGGCACCAAGGTCTCGACCAATAGTAGAATGGAGACTATTATGGGATGTTCAGTAGGCTAGAATGGATATTCAATGCATATTGTACAAGGAATATACAAGGGATATCAGGGAATATTAGAGAATATACAAATACAATTAAATATATATATATAAATAAATATATATATTCGGTTTAATCTGGCCCTTCACAACAGTAATTAATAAAATAATAAAAACTTATAAAATTTTCAATCTATTAATCAATCAAAGCGGGGAACATAGAACCCGGGGAACATAGGACCCGGGGAACATAGGGATGATCCCCTCATTTTCAATGTCGTTGAGACTTTACAGACATGTCAATGCACACAATTCTACAATATAACAATAATAAATATGAACAACTATCTATAGGCTATAGTATAAAATTAACATAGGCCTAAAATCAGCACACAAATTGACAGAATAAAAAAACAATGCATAAATTGCAGACATAATAGGTATACAAGACAATAAAAGTAGTGCAATGTAAACGTGCAGACTTAATAATGGCATAAAATAAGTACAAAAGTACAATGTCGCTCAAAGGCATGTGAATCCCCCAGAACAGTCAGTCCGCCCAAAACACCCACACATCAATCCCTACCACATCCCCATCCAATACGCACCCCCCAAGACATGATGGAATAGTCCACTAACTAACTAACCAACCTGAAAGACACGATGGAATAGTCCACTAACTGACAGGTATCAGAGTATGTAACAACAAGTCACAGTGGAACAGTAACACCATGTAACAAGTCACAGTGGAACAGTAACACCATGTAACAAGTCACAGTGGAACAGTAACACCATGTAACAAGTCACAGTGGAACAGTAACACCATGTAACAAGTCACAGTGGAACAGTAACACCATGTAACAACAAGTCACAGTGGAACAGTAACACCATGTAACAACAAGTCACAGTGGAACAGTAACACCATGTAACAAGTCACAGTGGAACAGTAACACCATGTAACAAGTCACAGTGGAACAGTAACACCATGTAACAACAAGTCACAGAGGAACAGTAACACCATGTAACAACAAGTCACAGAGGAACAGTAACACCATGTAACAAGTCACAGTGGAACAGTAACACCATGTAACAAGTCACAGTGGAACAGTAACACCATGTAACAACAAGTCACAGTGGAACAGTAACACCATGTAACAACAAGTCACAGTGGAACAGTAACACCATGTAACAAGTCACAGTGGAACAGTAACACCATGTAACAAGTCACAGTAGAACAGTAACACCATGTAACAAGTCATAGTGGAACAGTAACACCATGTAACAACAAGTCACAGTGGAACAGTAACACCATGTAACAAGTCACAGTGGAACAGTAACACCATGTAACAAGTCACAGTGGAACAGTAACACCATGTAACAAGTCACAGTGGAACAGTAACACCATGTAACAAGTCACAGTGGAACAGTAACACCATGTAACAACAAGTCACAGTGGAACAGTAACACCATGTGACAACAAGTCACAGTGGAACAGTAACACCATGTAACAAGTCACAGTGGAACAGTAACACCATGTAACAAGTCACAGTGGAACAGTAACACCATGTAACAACAAGTCACAGAGGAACAGTAACACCATGTAACAACAAGTCACAGAGGAACAGTAACACCATGTAACAAGTCACAGTGGAACAGTAACACCATGTAACAAGTCACAGTGGAACAGTAACACCATGTAACAACAAGTCACAGTGGAACAGTAACACCATGTAACAACAAGTCACAGTGGAACAGTAACACCATGTAACAAGTCACAGTGGAACAGTAACACCATGTAACAAGTCACAGTAGAACAGTAACACCATGTAACAAGTCATAGTGGAACAGTAACACCATGTAACAACAAGTCACAGTGGAACAGTAACACCATGTAACAAGTCACAGTGGAACAGTAACACCATGTAACAAGTCACAGTGGAACAGTAACACCATGTAACAACAAGTCACAGTGGAACAGTAACACCATGTAACAAGTCACAGTGGAACAGTAACACCATGTAACAAGTCACAGTGGAACAGTAACACCATGTAACAACAAGTCACAGTGGAACAGTAACACCATGTAACAAGTCACAGTGGAACAGTAACACCATGTAACAAGTCACAGTGGAACAGTAACACCATGTAACACGTCACAGTGGAACAGTAACACCATGTAACAAGTCACAGTGGAACAGTAACACCATGTAACAAGTCACAGTGGAACAGTAACACCATGTAACAACAAGTCACAGTGGAACAGTAACACCATGTAACAAGTCACAGTGGAACAGTAACACCATGTAACAAGTCACAGTGGAACAGTAACACCATATAACAACAAGTCACAGTGGAACAGTAACACCATGTAACAAGTCACAGTGGAACAGTAACACCATGTAACAAGTCACAGTGGAACAGTGACACCATGTAACAAGTCACAGTGGAACAGTAACACCATGTAACAACAAGTCACAGTGGAACAGTAACACCATGTAACAACAAGTCACAGTGGAACAGTAACACAATGTAACAAGTCACAGAGGAACAGTAACACCATGTAACAACACGTCACAGTGGAACAGTAACACCATGTAACAACAAGTCACAGTGGAACAGTAACACCATGTAACAAGTCACAGTGGAACAGTAACACCATGTAACAAGTCACAGTGGAACAGTAACACCATGTAACAACAAGTCACAGTGGAACAGTAACACCATGTAACAACAAGTCACAGTGGAACAGTAACACCATGTAACAAGTCACAGTGGAACAGTAACACCATGTAACAACAAGTCACAGTGGAACAGTAACACTGTGTAACAAGTCACAGTGGAACAGTAACACCATGTAACAACAAGTCACAGTGGAACAGTAACACCATGTAACAAGTCACAGAGGAACAGTAACAGCATGTAACAACAAGTCACAGTGGAACAGTAACACCATGTAACAACAAGTCACAGTAGAACAGTAACACCATGTAACAAGTCACAGAGGAACAGTAACACCATGTAACAACAAGTCACAGTGGAACAGTAACACCATGTATCAAGTCACAGTGGAACAGTAACACCATGTAACAACAAGTCACAGTGGAACAGTAACACCATGTAACAAGTCACAGTGGAACAGTAACACCATGTAACAACAAGTCACAGTGGAACAGTAACACCATGTAACAACAAGTCACAGTGGAACAGTAACACCATGTAACAACAAGTCACAGTGGAACAGTAACACCATGTAACAACAAGTCACAGTGGAACAGTAACACCATGTAACAAGTCACAGTGGAACAGTAACACCATGTAACAACAAGTCACAGTGGAACAGTAACACCATGTAACAACAAGTCACAGTGGAACAGTAACACCATGTAACAACAAGTCACAGTGGAACAGTAACACCATGTAACAACAAGTCACAGTGGACCAGTAACACCATGTAACAACAAGTCACAGTGGAACAGTAACACCATGTAACAAGTCACAGTGGAACAGTAACACCATGTAACAAGTCACAGTAGAACAGTAACACCATGTAACAAGTCACAGTGGAACAGTAACACCATGTAACAACAAGTCACAGTGGAACAGTAACACCGTGTAACAAGTCACAGTGGAACAGTAACACCGTGTAACAAGTCACAGTGGAACAGTAACACCATGTAACAACAAGTCACAGTGGAACAGTAACACCATGTAACAAGTCACAGTGGAACAGTAACACAATGTAACAAGTCACAGTGGAACAGTAACACCATGTAACAACAAGTCACAGTGGAACAGTAACACCATGTAACAACAAGTCACAGTGGAACAGTAACACCATGTAACAAGTCACAGTGGAACAGTAACGCCATGTAACAACAAGTCACAGTGGAACAGTAACACCATGTAACAAGTCACAGTGGAACAGTAACACCATGTAACAAGTCACAGTGGAACAGTAACACCATGTAACAAGTCACAGTGGAACAGCAACACCATGTAACAACAAGTCACAGTGGAACAGTAACACCATGTAACAACAAGTCACAGTGGAACAGTAACACCATGTAACAACAAGTCACAGTGGAACAGTAACACCATGTAACAAGTCACAGTGGAACAGTAACACCATGTAACAACAAGTCACAGTGGAACAGTAACCCCATGTAACAACAAGTCACAGTGGAACAGTAACACCATGTAACAAGTCACAGTGGAACAGTAACACCATGTAACAAGTCAGTGGACCAGTAACACCATGTAACAACACGTCACAGTGGAACAGTAACACCATGTAACAAGTCACAGTGGAACAGTAACACCATGTAACAAGTCACAGTGGAACAGTAACACCATGTAACAACAAGTCACAGTGGAACAGTAACACCATGTAACAACAAGTCACAGTGGAACAGTAACACCATGTAACAAGTCACAGTGGAACAGTAACACCGTGTAACAAGTCACAGTGGAACAGTAACACCATGTAACAACAAGTCACAGTGGAACAGTAACACCATGTAACAAGTCACAGTGGAACAGTAACACCATGTAACAAGTCACAGTGGAACAGTAACACCATGTAACAACAAGTCACAGTGGAACAGTAACACCATGTAACAAGTCACAGTGGAACAGTAACACCATGTAACAACAAGTCACAGTGGAACAGTAACACCATGTAACAAGTCACAGTGGAGCAGTAACACCATGTAACAACAAGTCACAGTGGAACAGTAACACCATGTAACAAGTCACAGTGGAACAGTAACACCATGTAACAACAAGTCACAGTGGAACAGTAACACCATGTAACAACAAGTCACAGTGGAACAGTAACACCATGTAACAACAAGTCACAGTGGAACAGTAACACCATGTAACAAGTCACAGTGGAACAGTAACACCATGTAACAAGTCACAGTGGAACAGTAACACCATGTAACAACAAGTCACAGTGGAGCAGTAACACCATGTAACAACAAGTCACAGTGGAACAGTAACACCATGTAACAACAAGTCACAGTGGAACAGTAACACCATGTAACAACAAGTCACAGTGGAACAGTAACACCATGTAACAAGTCACAGTGGAACAGTAACACCATGTAACAACAAGTCACAGTGGAACAGTAACACCATGTAACAACAAGTCACAGTGGAACAGTAACACAATGTAACAACAAGTCACAGTGGAACAGTAACACCATGTAACAACAAGTCACAGTGGAACAGTAACACCATGTAACAAGTCACAGTGGAACAGTAACACCATGTAACAACAAGTCACAGTGGAACAGTAACACCATGTAACAACAAGTCACAGTGGAACAGTAACACCATGTAACAAGTCACAGTGGAACAGTAACACCATGTAACAACAAGTCACAGTGGAACAGTAACACCATGTAACAAGTCACAGTGGAACATTAACACCATGTAACAAGTCACAGTGGAACAGTAACACCATGTAACAAGTCACAGTGGAACAGTAACACCATGTAACAAGTCACAGTGGAACAGTAACATCATGTAACAACAAGTCACAGTGGGACAGTAACACCATGTAACAACAAGTCACAGTAGAACAGTAACATCATGTAACAAGTCACAGTGGAACAGTAACACCATGTAACAACAAGTCACAGTGGAACAGTAACACCATGTAACAACAAGTCACAGTGGAACAGTAACACCATGTAACAACAAGTCACAGTGGAACAGTAACACCATGTAACAACAAGTCACAGTGGAACAGTAACACCATGTAACAAGTCACAGTGGAACAGTAACACCATGTAACAAGTCACAGTGGAACAGTAACACCATGTAACAACAAGTCACAGTGGAACAGTAACACCATGTAACAACAAGTCACAGTGGAACAGTAACACCATGTAACAACAAGTCACAGTGGAACAGTAACACCATGTAACAACAAGTCACAGAGGAACAGTAACACCATGTAACAACAAGTCACAGTGGAACAGTAACACCATGTAACAACAAGTCACAGAGGAACAGTAACACCATGTAACAACAAGTCACAGAGGAACAGTAACACCATGTAACAACAAGTCACAGTGGAACAGTAACATCATGTAACAACAGGTCACAGTGGAACAGTAACACCATGTAACAAGTCACAGTGGAACAGTAACACCATGTAACAAGTCACAGTGGAACAGTAACATCATGTAACAACAAGTCACAGTGGAACAGTAACACCATGTAACAAGTCACAGTGGAACAGTAACACCATGTAACAACAAGTCACAGTGGAACAGTAACATCATGTAACAACAAGTCACAGTGGAACAGTAACACCATGTAACAACAAGTCACAGTGGAACAGTAACACCATGTAACAAGTCACAGTGGACCAGTAACACCGTGTAACAAGTCACAGTGGAACAGTAACACCATGTAACAACAAGTCACAGTGGAACAGTAACACCATGTAACAAGTCACAGTGGAACAGTAACACAATGTAACAAGTCACAGTGGAACAGTAACACCATGTAACAACAAGTCACAGTGGAACAGTAACACCATGTAACAACAAGTCACAGTGGAACAGTAACACCATGTAACAAGTCACAGTGGAACAGTAACGCCATGTAACAACAAGTCACAGTGGAACAGTAACACCATGTAACAAGTCACAGTGGAACAGTAACACCATGTAACAAGTCACAGTGGAACAGTAACACCATGTAACAAGTCACAGTGGAACAGCAACACCATGTAACAACAAGTCACAGTGGAACAGTAACACCATGTAACAACAAGTCACAGTGGAACAGTAACACCATGTAACAACAAGTCACAGTGGAACAGTAACACCATGTAACAAGTCACAGTGGAACAGTAACACCATGTAACAACAAGTCACAGTGGAACAGTAACCCCATGTAACAACAAGTCACAGTGGAACAGTAACACCATGTAACAAGTCACAGTGGAACAGTAACACCATGTAACAAGTCAGTGGACCAGTAACACCATGTAACAACACGTCACAGTGGAACAGTAACACCATGTAACAAGTCACAGTGGAACAGTAACACCATGTAACAAGTCACAGTGGAACAGTAACACCATGTAACAACAAGTCACAGTGGAACAGTAACACCATGTAACAACAAGTCACAGTGGAACAGTAACACCATGTAACAAGTCACAGTGGAACAGTAACACCATGTAACAAGTCACAGTGGAACAGTAACACCATGTAACAACAAGTCACAGTGGAACAGTAACACCATGTAACAAGTCACAGTGGAACAGTAACACCATGTAACAAGTCACAGTGGAACAGTAACACCATGTAACAACAAGTCACAGTGGAACAGTAACACCATGTAACAAGTCACAGTGGAACAGTAACACCATGTAACAACAAGTCACAGTGGAACAGTAACACCATGTAACAAGTCACAGTGGAGCAGTAACACCATGTAACAACAAGTCACAGTGGAACAGTAACACCATGTAACAAGTCACAGTGGAACAGTAACACCATGTAACAACAAGTCACAGTGGAACAGTAACACCATGTAACAACAAGTCACAGTGGAACAGTAACACCATGTAACAACAAGTCACAGTGGAACAGTAACACCATGTAACAAGTCACAGTGGAACAGTAACACCATGTAACAAGTCACAGTGGAACAGTAACACCATGTAACAACAAGTCACAGTGGAGCAGTAACACCATGTAACAACAAGTCACAGTGGAACAGTAACACCATGTAACAACAAGTCACAGTGGAACAGTAACACCATGTAACAACAAGTCACAGTGGAACAGTAACACCATGTAACAAGTCACAGTGGAACAGTAACACCATGTAACAACAAGTCACAGTGGAACAGTAACACCATGTAACAACAAGTCACAGTGGAACAGTAACACAATGTAACAACAAGTCACAGTGGAACAGTAACACCATATAACAACAAGTCACAGTGGAACAGTAACACCATGTAACAAGTCACAGTGGAACAGTAACACCATGTAACAACAAGTCACAGTGGAACAGTAACACCATGTAACAACAAGTCACAGTGGAACAGTAACACCATGTAACAAGTCACAGTGGAACAGTAACACCATGTAACAACAAGTCACAGTGGAACAGTAACACCATGTAACAAGTCACAGTGGAACATTAACACCATGTAACAAGTCACAGTGGAACAGTAACACCATGTAACAAGTCACAGTGGAACAGTAACACCATGTAACAAGTCACAGTGGAACAGTAACATCATGTAACAACAAGTCACAGTGGGACAGTAACACCATGTAACAACAAGTCACAGTAGAACAGTAACACCATGTAACAAGTCACAGTGGAACAGTAACACCATGTAACAACAAGTCACAGTGGAACAGTAACACCATGTAACAACAAGTCACAGTGGAACAGTAACACCATGTAACAACAAGTCACAGTGGAACAGTAACACCATGTAACAACAAGTCACAGTGGAACAGTAACACCATGTAACAAGTCACAGTGGAACAGTAACACCATGTAACAAGTCACAGTGGAACAGTAACACCATGTAACAACAAGTCACAGTGGAACAGTAACACCATGTAACAACAAGTCACAGTGGAACAGTAACACCATGTAACAACAAGTCACAGAGGAACAGTAACACCATGTAACAACAAGTCACAGTGGAACAGTAACACCATGTAACAACAAGTCACAGAGGAACAGTAACACCATGTAACAACAAGTCACAGAGGAACAGTAACACCATGTAACAACAAGTCACAGTGGAACAGTAACATCATGTAACAACAGGTCACAGTGGAACAGTAACACCATGTAACAAGTCACAGTGGAACAGTAACACCATGTAACAAGTCACAGTGGAACAGTAACATCATGTAACAACAAGTCACAGTGGAACAGTAACACCATGTAACAAGTCACAGTGGAACAGTAACACCATGTAACAACAAGTCACAGTGGAACAGTAACATCATGTAACAACAAGTCACAGTGGAACAGTAACACCATGTAACAACAAGTCACAGTGGAACAGTAACACCATGTAACAAGTCACAGTGGACCAGTAACATCATGTAACAACAAGTCACAGTGGAACAGTAACACCATGTAACAAGTCACATTGGAACAGTAACACCATGTAACAAGTCACAGTGGAACAGTAACACCATGTAACAACAAGTCACAGTGGAACAGTAACACCATGTAACAACAAGTCACAGTGGAACAGTAACATCATGTAACAACAAGTCACAGTGGAACAGTAACACCATGTAACAAGTCACAGTGGAACAGTAACATCATGTAACAACAAGTCACAGTGGAACAGTAACACCATGTAACAAGTCACAGTGGAACAGTAACACCATGTAACAACAAGTCACAGTGGAACAGTAACATCATGTAACAACAAGTCACAGTGGAACAGTAACACCATGTAACAACAAGTCACAGTGGAACAGTAACACCATGTAACAAGTCACAGTGGACCAGTAACATCATGTAACAACAAGTCACAGTGGAACAGTAACACCATGTAACAAGTCACATTGGAACAGTAACACCATGTAACAAGTCACAGTGGAACAGTAACACCATGTAACAACAAGTCACAGTGGAACAGTAACACCATGTAACAACAAGTCACAGTGGAACAGTAACATCATGTAACAACAAGTCACAGTGGAACAGTAACACCATGTAACAAGTCACAGTGGAACAGTAACATCATGTAACAACAAGTCACAGTGGAACAGTAACACCATATAACAAGTCACAGTGGAACAGTAACACCATGTAACAAGTCACAGCGGAACAGTAACACCATGTAACAACAAGTCACAGTGGAACAGTAACACCATGTAACAACAAGTCACAGTGGAACAGTAACACCATGTAACAACAAGTCACAGTGGAACAGTAACACCATGTAACAACAAGTCACAGTGGAACAGTAACACCATGTAACAACAAGTCACAGTGGAACAGTAACACCATGTAACAAGTCACAGTGGAACAGTAACACCATGTAACAAGTCACAGTGGAACAGTAACACCATGTAACAAGTCACAGTGGAACAGTAACACCATGTAACAACAAGTCACAGTGGAACAGTAACACCATGTAACAACAAGTCACATTGGAACAGTAACACCATGTAACAACAAGTCACAGTGGAACAGTAACACCATGTAACAACAAGTCACAGAGGAACAGTAACACCATGGAACAAGTCACAGCGGAACAGTAACACCATGTAACAACAAGTCACAGTGGAACAGTAACACCATGTAACAAGTCACAGCGGAACAGTAACACCATGTAACAACAAGTCACAGTGGAACAGTAACACCATGTAACAACAAGTCACAGTGGAACAGTAACACCATGTAACAACAAGTCACAGTGGAACAGTAACACCATGTACCAACAAGTCACAGTGGAACAGTAACACCATGTAACAACAAGTCACAGTGGAACAGTAACACCATGTAACAAGTCACAGAGGAACAGTAACACCATGTAACAAGTCACAGTGGAACAGTAACACCATGTAACAAGTCACAGTGGAACAGTAACACCATGTAACAACAAGTCACAGTGGAACAGTAACACCATGTAACAACAAGTCACAGTGGAACAGTAACACCATGTAACAACAAGTCACAGTGGAACAGTAACACCATGTAACAACAAGTCACAGAGGAACAGTAACACCATGTAACAACAAGTCACAGTGGAACAGTAACACCATGTAACACCAAGTCACAGAGGAACAGTAACACCATGTAACAACAAGTCACAGAGGAACAGTAACACCATGTAACAACAAGTCACAGTGGAACAGTAACATCATGTAACAACAGGTCACAGTGGAACAGTAACACCATGTAACAACAAGTCACAGTGGAACAGTAACACCATGTAACAAGTCACAGTGGAACAGTAACACCATGTAACAACAAGTCACAGTGGAACAGTAACACCATGTAACAAGTCACAGTGGAACAGTAACACCATGTAACAAGTCACAGTGGAACAGTAACACCATGTAACAAGTCACAGTGGAACAGTAACACCATGTAACAAGTCACAGTGGAACAGTAACACCATGTAACAAGTCACAGTGGAACAGTAACACCATGTAACAACAAGTCACAGAGGAACAGTAACACCATGTAACAACAAGTCACAGTGGAACAGTAACATTATGTAACAACAGGTCACAGTGGAACAGTAACACCATGTAACAAGTCACAGTGGAACAGTAACACCATGTAACAAGTCACAGTGGAACAGTAACACCATGTAACAAGTCACAGTGGAACAGTAACACCATGTAACAAGTCACAGTGGAACAGTAACACCATGTAACAAGTCACAGTGGAACAGTAACACCATGTAACAAGTCACAGAGGAACAGTAACACCATGTAACAAGTCACAGTGGAACAGTAACACCATGTAACAACAAGTCACAGTGGAACAGTAACACCATGTAACAACAAGTCACAGTGGAACAGTAACACCATGTAACAAGTCACAGTGGAACAGTAACACCATGTAACAAGTCACAGTGGAACAGTAACACCATGTAACAACAAGTCACAGTGGAACAGTAACACCATGTAACAACAAGTCACAGTGGAACAGTAACACCATGTAACAAGTCACAGTGGAACAGTAACACCATGTAACAAGTCACAGTGGAACAGTAACACCATGTAACAACAAGTCACAGTGGAACAGTAACACCATGTAACAACAAGTCACAGTGGAACAGTAACACCATGTAACAAGTCACAGTGGAACAGTAACACCATGTAACAACAAGTCACAGTGGAACAGTAACACCATGTAACAACAAGTCACAGTGGAACAGTAACACCATGTAACAACAAGTCACAGTGGAACAGTAACACCATGTAACAAGTCACAGTGGAACAGTAACACCATGTAACAAGTCACAGTGGAACAGTAACACCATGTAACAACAAGTTACAGTGGAACAGTAACACCATGTAACGACAAGTCACAGTGGAACAGTAACACCATGTAACAAGTCACAGTGGAACAGTAACACCATGTAACAAGTCACAGTGGAACAGTGACACCATGTAACAAGTCACAGTGGAACAGTAACACCATGTAACAACAAGTCACAGTGGAACAGTAACACCATGTAACAAGTCACAGTGGAACAGTAACACCATGTAACAACAAGTCACAGTGGAACAGTAACACCATGTAACAAGTCACAGTGGAAAAGTAACACCATGTAACAAGTCACAGTGGAACAGTAACACCATGTAACAACAAGTCACAGTGGAACAGTAACACCATGTAACAAGTCACAGTGGAACAGTAACACCATGTAACAACAAGTCACAGTGGAACAGTAACACCATGTAACAAGTCACAGTGGAACAGTAACACCATGTAACAAGTCACAGTGGAACAGTAACACCATGTAACAACAAGTCACAGTGGGACAGTAACACCATGTAACAACAAGTCACAGTGGAACAGTAACACCATGTAACAACAAGTCACAGTGGAACAGTAACACCATGTAACAAGTCACAGTGGAACAGTAACACCATGTAACAAGTCACAGTGGAACAGTAACACCATGTAACAAGTCACAGTGGAACAGTAACACCATGTAACAAGTCACAGTGGAACAGTAACACCATGTAACACGTCACAGTGGAACAGTAACACCATGTAACAACAAGTCACATTGGAACAGTAACACCATGTAACAAGTCACAGTGGAACAGTAACACCATGTAACAACAAGTCACAGTGGAACAGTAACACCATGTAACAACAAGTCACAGTGGAACAGTAACACCATGTAACAACAAGTCACAGTGGAACAGTAACACCATGTAACAAGTCACAGAGGAACAGTAACACCATGTAACAAGTCACAGTGGAACAGTAACACCATGTAACAAGTCACAGTGGAACAGTAACACCATGTAACAACAAGTCACAGTGGAACAGTAACACCATGTAACAACAAGTCACAGTGGAACAGTAACACCATGTAACAAGTCACAGAGGAACAGTAACACCATGTAACAAGTCACAGAGGAACAGTAACACCATGTAACAAGTCACAGTGGAACAGTAACACCATGTAACAACAAGTCACAGTGGGACAGTAACACCATGTAACAACAAGTCACAGTGGAACAGTAACACCATGTAACAAGTCACAGTGGAACAGTAACACCATGTAACAAGTCACAGTGGAACAGTAACACCATGTAACAAGTCACAGTGGAACAGTAACACCATGTAACACGTCACAGTGGAACAGTAACACCATGTAACACGTCACAGTGGAACAGTAACACCATGTAACAACAAGTCACAGTGGAACAGTAACACCATGTAACAACAAGTCACAGTGGAACAGTAACACCATGTAACAACAAGTCACAGTGGAACAGTAACACCATGTAACAACAAGTCACAGTGGAACAGTAACACCATGTAACAACAAGTCACAGTGGAACAGTAACACCAGTGGTTACAGGCAGCCATGTTGGAAGAGAGACAACAACACAAACATGCCGTGCAAGGCCTCCCTATTCTACCACGATGAGTCCCCACCTTGAGCAGTCTGTATCCGGGGTCACAGGTCACCAGGATGTGATCTTTGTAGGAATATTCGGTCTGGACAGGGTTAAACTGACCGTCCTGCGGAGGCTCTGGGGCCGGACACTGGCTGCCTGCTGGGAGAGAAGAAGCACCTTAAAGAGGAAGTACAGCCACCGTCATGCTGCCCCCTGCTGGTTGATACCATCACCCACCGTCATGCTGCCCCCTGCTGGTTGATACTATCACCCACCGTCATCAGTAGTGATTAAACAGCACCTTGGCTGTGATCATGTGATCAGTAGTGATTAAACAGCACCTGTGATCAGTAGTGATTAAACAGCACCTTGGCTGTGATCAGTAGTGATTAAACAGCACCTGTGATCAGTAGTGATTAAACAGCACCTGTGATCAGTAGTGATTAAACAGCACCTGTGATCAGTAGTGATTAAACAGCACCTTGGCTGTGATCAGTAGTGATTAAACAGCACCTTGGCTGTGATCAGTAGTGATTAAACAGCACCTTGGCTGTGATCAGTAGTGATTAAACAGCACCTGTGATCAGTAGTGATTAAACAGCACCTTGGCTGTGATCAGTAGTGATTAAACAGCACCTTGGCTGTGATCAGTAGTGATTAAACAGCACCTTGGCTGTGATCAGTAGTGATTAAACAGCACCTGTGATCAGTAGTGATTAAACAGCACCTTGGCTGTGATCAGTAGTGATTAAACAGCACCTGTGATCAGTAGTGATTAAACAGCACCTGCGATCAGTAGTGATTAAACAGCACATGTGAGCAGTAGTGATTAAACAGCACCTTGGCTGTGATCAGTAGTGATTAAAACAGCACCTTGGCTGTGATCAGTAGTGATTAAACAGCACCATGGCTGTGATCAGTAGTAATTAAACAGCACCTGTGATCAGTAGTGATTAAACAGCACCATGGCTGTGATCAGTAGTAATTAAAACAGCACCTTGGCTGTGATCAGTAGTAATTAAACAGCACCTTGGCTGTGATCAGTAGTGATTAAACAGCACCTGTGATCAGTAGTGATTAAACAGCACCTGTGATCAGTAGTGATTAAACAGCACCTGTGATCAGTAGTGATTAAACAGCACCTTGGCTGTGATCAGTAGTGATTAAACAGCACCTTGGCTGTGATCAGTAGTGATTAAACAGCACCTGGCTGTGATCAGTAGTGATTAAACAGCACCATGGCTGTGATCAGTAGTGATTAAACAGCACCATGGCTGTGATCAGTAGTAATTAAAACAGCACCTTGGCTGTGATCAGTAGTGATTAAACGGCACCTTGGCTGTGATCAGTAGTGATTAAACAGCACCTTGGCTGTGATCAGTAGTGATTAAACAGCACCATGGCTGTGATCAGTAGTAATTAAACAGCACCTTGGCTGTGATCAGTAGTGATTAAACAGCACCTGTGATCAGTAGTGATTAAACAGCACCTTGGCTGTGATCAGTAGTGATTAAACAGCACCATGGCTGTGATCAGTAGTGATTAAACAGCACCATGGCTGTGATCAGTAGTGATTAAACAGCACCTGTGACCAGTAGTGATTAAACAGCACCTTGGCTGTGATCATGTGATCAGTAGTGATTAAACAGCACCTGTGATCAGTAGTGATTAAACAGCACCTTGGCTGTGATCAGTAGTGATTAAAACAGCACCTTGGCTGTGGTCACTGACCTGTAGACGTGTAGGAGAGTCTCCAGCCGATGTTCTCTCCAGAGTTGTCGCTGTGGAACAACACCTGGACCTGGTGGCTGTCTGTCTGGATGCGGCCGGGAGCTCTGTCTCCACAGAACGGACCCAACTCCTGCCCGCCTGCAAGAATCTGTCAGAACAGTCATTCAGGACAGAACATTACTTCATCATCACCATCATCACCATCATCACCATCATCATCATCACCATCATCATCACCACCATCACCATCATCATCACCATCATCATCATCACCATCTTCATCACCATCATCATCATCATCACCACCATCATCACCATCACCATCATCATCACCATCATCATCATCACCATCATCATCATCATCACCATCATCATTACCATCACCATCATCATCATCACCATCACCACCATCACCATCATCATCATCACCATCATCATCACCATCATCACCACTGTTCTTAATGGACCTTCCTCATCATCATATTCAGCCTCAATAGCCTTCGTTATCTCCTTATCTCCTCTTCTTCATTATCTTCTCATTGAATCTAATGATCCTCCTCTTCCTCATCCTCTCTCTAGACTCATTAGAATGTTAACGTCCCAGTAAAGCCGTCCAGGGCAGCAGCCCCAGCTGGCCCGTTAAAGTCACTCAGGTTTAACCTTTTATAGACTTATCTTTATGGTATTTATGATGCATTCTAGAACTGAAATTAATAGAAAGGCCTAGTGCATCGTGGTACATTTGACAATGCTGTCATGGCAACGTGTGTTGTGTGTGGGGACAATTCACGAGACTCAAAAATAGATTATATTAGAATTAGATTAAATTGTATTGTCATCATACAACACAAGTACAGTACACACAAATATGTTTGGCATCCAACCAGAGTGCAAATGTAGTAAGTGCAATAGTAATATACAATGTACAGGTGATTAAACTGGGTACTACTGAGTAATAGTGCTAATCAGATGTATGTACAGTACAGAGTTGTAGTATCAATATGTACAGTGATACAGGTATAAAGACACTATGGTAGTAAGTCATACTGGCCAGCGTAACTAGTAAGAGTAGGTAAGGGATATGTACAAATACAGATATAGTATCTACATTTACATTTACATTTGGTCATTTAGCTGATGCTTTTATCCAAAGCGACATAAAAGTTCTGTACGACAAGTCAGCAGGAAGGGCACAACTCTATCAGCTGAGTAACAATGATCAAACAGTGCTGAAACTTGGGTGCTGCAGTATTGAGTGCATAGACATAAGACATATTAGTATAGTAGGAGGTGTATCTACATGGTATATAGCATGGTAGTGTATCTACAGATATGCAAAAAGGATTATATGCAGGTATGTACAGACATATATATATATACTGTATATACGTTAAATATAAATATATAAGTTGAGTTGAGTTTATTTTATCTCGAACAATCAACCATATAAAAAACACAATAAAAAGGATAAACTAAGTAAAAAAAAATGAAATCTTACATTCTTCATTAAATGATAAACAAATGAGTTCGAGCAACTGCTTCTCTAGTCCTGCACCTTCCTCAGAATATCATACATAAAACAAAATATCTTACAAACCTAAAATAACAAACAAAATAAACATCAATAAAAAATAACACAAATGTTAGTAGAAATAAAAATAATATATAATTTTTTTTAGAGCTCCTCATTTTTGTACTCATCAATGAGAGTTTTCCTATATCTATTTTTGAACTGTGCAATGTTCTTGCCCATTTTAGTTTCTTCATCTAAACGGTATCACTATTGTACATGCTATCATACAGAGTTACATGTGTATACTATAGTAGGAGGTAGTTAATGATGATTCCAGTCAAATGGCTGGAATGTTAATCCAACAGTTTATTTGTCTCCTGTATCCCAACATCACATTACACGCCTCGACAGGTTTCACAGGCCCAGGATGGATCGCGCCCCCACCCCAAACCCCCCTCCTCCCACGCCCACCCCAAACCCCCCTCCTCCCACGCCCACCACAACCCCCCTCATCCCCCCTCCCCCATGACGTAACTATCAGCGAACATAATAAAATAAAATAAACACATACACCACTAATGAGCATCTCCATCAGACTATGGTAGCCATCTTAATCATATCATGTTCAAGAACAGGACAGCTTGTTAGCCAGACATCTAATGTACAGTGTGACGCTCTACTGAGAACTCACTGTCCATAAACAAGATAATTTTTTAGAAGTTGGGTGAGGTCACCAGTGAGGTTAAGACTGTTTCTGTTTTTTTGTCAAAGTCAACCAAGGGTCTGTTCTTATGGTCTGTTCTTATGGTCTGTTTTTATGGTCTGTTCTTATGGTCTGTTCTTATGGTCTGTTTTTATGATCTGTTCTAATGTTCCCACTAATACACATGGTCTGTTCTTATGGTCTGTTCTGATGTTCCCACTAATACACATGGTCTGTTCTTATGGTCTGTTCTTATGGTCTGTTCTGATGTTCCCACTAATACACATGGTCTGTTCTTATGGTCTGTTCTAATGTTCCCACTAATACACATGGTCTGTTCTTATGGTCTGTTCTGATGTTCCCACTAATACACATGGTCTGTTCTTATGGTCTGTTCTGATGTTCCCACTAATACACATGGTCTGTTCTTATGGTCTGTTCTGATGTTCCCACTAATACACATGGTCTGTTCTTATGGTCTGTTCTTATGGTCTGTTCTGATGTTCCCACTAATACACATGGTCTGTTCTTATGGTCTGTTCTGATGTTCCCACTAATACACATGGTCTATTATTATGGTCTGTTCTGATGGTCTGTTCTTATGATCTGTTCTGATGTTCCCACTAATACACATGGTCTGTTCTCATGGTCTGTTCTTATGTTCCCACTAATACACATGGTCTGTTCTCATGGTCTGTTCTCATGGTCTGTTCTGATGGTCTGTTCTGATGGTCTCTTCTGATGGTCTCTTCTTATGGTCTGTTCTGATGGTCTGTTATTAAGGTTTAAAGTTTATCCAGTGAGGTTATGGTTAAGGTTAATAAACAACTATACCAGACAGAGCTTATCGGTTAAGGTTAAGGTAAGGGTTTAGAAGAGCTAATGGGTGTTTTTAGGCACAACGCGGGACAGAGGGCCTAAAACCCCGTAGCTGCTCTAACATCACTATAAACCACGGCCCAGCATGGCTTTTATAAAACGCTTCCTACATAAAGCAGCAGACAGCAGCAGCTAGTTGTGTGGTTCTGTACTGCCACCCTGTGGTGTTCCGAGGACAAGGCAGGCAAGATAGACGGCTGGATAGCTATCTAAGTTTTGTGTTATACATCCTGTTGGGATCAAATTCACTGTTTGCAAACCTCATGCAACACTAGCAACCATAATGTAATGCTAGCAAGTTTCAACCATAATGTAATGCCTGCTAGCATAACAGTAGCTTCTTGGTACTATGGCAGGATATTATGTCAGCACATTCATTTTGAACGGTGATCGGTGAGATAGCCGACAGCAGAATAGGCTATTATGGCCAAACGAGGGTAGGCTAGGCTATAGCCTATAAATATTATTGAATGTTTTCATAAGCGTAAAGATACAAGGACAACAGTTAGGTTAACGATCAAGTTAGTTTACTGTATGCAGGCTTTGCAGGGCTCCGTGTCTGTGTCATACATTATGCGCAAGTTACTGTCACATAGTTGTAGCCGATAAAGGCCTATAGCCTATGTAGGCTATGCTATTATATATAATTTATATAGGCTACCTAGTACCGACATCAAAATAGATTGTATGCCTCTACAAATCATATTATACCAGGTAGCCAATTGACGGAAAATCTGTCGCGACTTGGAATCAAATGGACGGAAATCCGTCGTAGCGACAGAGAACTTTAATCCCTGAGTATCCGTTTTATAAAAACAATTATACCAGAGACAGTATAATATAGATGGTTTCACTGGAACTCAAGTGTATTTACAGTATATCAGTTATTGCAACAGGAAATTAACTTTGGTCTGTTTAGAATGTTTATGTTGTCAAGATTAAACTAAGTAGAGTTCTAAGTAGAGCCTCACATAAGTACAATGCTTTGTGTGAGATGCCTGGCTAATAAGCTGTGCCATTAACTTGAACAGGTCAGTCCGTTGTATCCCTTCCAGATCTGCGTCTGAAACACTGGAGAGCTTTGGGTTTGACTCCAGGCTTATCCACATTCCACACATGTTTAAAGAATGTTTTGACTGGTGTTCAAAAGGTCTCTAAACCCAGACACGCAGTAACAGCCCAGAATGGGTTTAAAGCTGCACTGTGTAACCTTCTCGTGTTGTAATATAGCTTCATTAGCTACATCACAGAGTAGGGCACTATGTAACCTTCTCATGTTATAATATAGCTTCATTAGCTAGATCACAGAGTAGGGCGGAACAAGAGGAAGCCTTTCCAACAGCGATGCATGAAACTAGAGATGTTCCGATACCATTTTTTCCTTTCCGATCCGATCCGATTCCGATACCTGAGATTTGGGTATCGGTCAATACCGAGTACTGATCCGATACCAGTGCATACAAAAAAAAATTATAATAATATGAATTATAAAACTTTTTTTTTTAAACTTTTTTTTACAGATACTGTTTTACATATACTGTTTTTTTTGTAATAACTAGAAAGTAATGGTATTTATTCAACAACAGGTGATTGTATATATTCGTATCATTAATTGATAACTGTGCTCAATGAGTTAGGGCATTTGCCATGTTGTATTGCAAAACACATGAATGAATGAAATGAATGAATGAATGAATGAAAACTTTATTTAACAGATTGCAGAATGGTTACAATACAGTACGGCTCAATACACACAATTGTTAAGGAGATGCAGACCTGAGAAAGTGTTATGGTTTGTAACCGACCTCAAACGCAACGGCACAGACAGGAGGTTCAGAGTTAGCCAAATGCTAGGGCGTATTTATTTACAGAGTCAAAAGAAGGATAAAGTACAATAATCAAACAAACGGGGAGACTGCCTTCGGCAGAGTCATCTGCCGCTCTGCAGAATCCTCCTGGTGATAGTGGTGGGGAATTGGCATGTGACGTTGTAGCGGCTCTGCAGATACTCCCAGCAGATAGTGGTGGGGAATTGGCATGTGACGTTGTAGCGGCTCTGCAGATACTCCCAGCTTTCACTCAAGGTGGAAAACGGAGAGAGAGAGAGAGATATCAGAAACAGTCCAACGAAACACAGAGGCAGTGTGGTTCCCTCCTCCCTAGCTGGGTCCAGAACCAATTGACAGTGACAGTTCTCAGTGTTCCCCACAACACACAATCTAGCCGAGTTAGTGCAACAAAACGAAGTCTTCAGTGTCTCTTCAAAGACACACAATCAGAATAATCCAGAGGGGTTTGGTTCCACTCACCCAAGCGCAACGCGTAAAGCGGGCAAAACGAGGCGCAGCTCCAAACGGGGAACAAGGTTCTCCACAGCGGTTCTCCACAGAAAGGTCCTGGAGAGAAAGTAGACCAGGAACAGCAACGGGGAAAAGCAGGCAAAAGCAGTTGTATTCCAGAACGACCCGACAACGATAGAAGGAAGGTCCTGGTATATAAAGCCCTCTGGGGCGCTAATCACAAACTATGACAGCTGCGTGATGAAAGTGGCAATCGTTCAAAAAGCGTGTGGCGGGGAATGCACCAATCAGCACCATACCTCAGGAGAGCGTGTGGCGGGGAACCAACCAAATCTCACAGTACCCCCCCCTCCACGGGAGCCACCCGGCGACCAGCCCGACCCGGCTCGCCCGGATGGGCACGATGGAAGTCGGTGATTAGGCCGGGATCCACGATGAGCTCCGTTCCTCCGGGCCGTACCCCTCCCAGTCCACCAGGTACTGGAACCCCCGACCCCGCCGTCGAACGCCCATCAACCGGCGGACCTGCCACTGGGGGTGACCGTCCACCATCACGGGAGGAGGTGGTTCCGGAGCAGGAGGCATCAGGGGACTGAGAGAGACAGGCTTAACCCGGGACACATGGAAAACGGGGTGAATGTGCATGGACGCAGGAAGCTTAAGACTCACCGCCGCCGGACTGAGTACCTTCAGAACCTCAAAAGGACCGACGAACCGGGGGTTAAGCTTCTTGGCCGAGGACCGAAGCGGAAGGTCCCTTGCGGAAAGCCACACCCTCTCCCCAGGGTGGTACGTCGGCGCAGGGACCCGGCGCCGGTCAGCCCCACGACTGGCGCGATCCGATGACCGGAGCAGCGCAGTCCTGGTGATCTCCCAGACCCGACGGCACCGGTTGAGGTGGTCCTGTACGGAGGGAACTGCCACCTCCGACTCCTGTGCAGGGAAAAGAGGGGGTTGGTAGCCCAGGGATACCTCAAAGGGTGAGAGGCCGGTGGCGGAACTGACCATGGAGTTGATGGAGTACTCGACCCAGGGAAGGAAACGGCTCCAAGAAGCGGGTTTCTCGGCAGCCACACACCGAAGAGCAGACTCCACACTCTGGTTCATCCTCTCCGTTTGTCCGTTAGTCTGGGGATGATAACCAGAGGAAAGACTGACCGTTGCCCCCAATCCCTTGCAAAAAGCCCGCCATACCTGGGAAGTGAACTGGGGCCCCCGGTCCGAGACGACGTCCTGGGGAAACCCATGGAGGCGAAACACGTGGCGTGTCAGGAGGTCCGCCGTCTCGGCCGCCGAGGGAAGCTTGGGAAGGGACACGAGGTGAACCCCCTTGCTGAACCGATCCACCATGGTCAGTAGGCACGTGTTCCCCTGGGAAGAAGGAAGACCCGTGACGAAGTCCAACGCCACATGGGACCAAGGGCGGCTCGGAATGGGAAGCGGCTGCAATAGCCCGGAGGGTGCCTGGTGGGAGGCCTTGCTGCGGGCGCAGACTGCGCAGGCCAGTACGAACTCCTTGACGTCGTTCCTCATGGTGGGCCACCAGAATCGACGAGCCAGGAAGGAGAACGTGCAATGAACGCCTGGGTGGCAGGCGAACCGGCTGGTATGGCCCCACTGGAGGACCCGGGACCGGACTGAGTCGGGGACGAAGAGACGATGAACCGGTACATTGCCTGGAGCGCGATGGAAGCGTAGGGCACACCTTACCACCCCCTCGATGCCCAAGGTGACTACTCCTACCACCCTGGCCTCTGGGAGGATGGGAGTCGGGTCCTCAGTGGTTGGAGCCCCCTTGGAGTGTAACCGGGACAGGGAGTCGGCCTTCGTGTTGCGGGAACCAGGGCGAAACGTCAGCGAGAAGTCGAACCGACTGAGGAAGCTGGCCCATCTTGCCTGCCGGCCATTGAGGCGCTTGGAAGCACGGATGTACGTCAGGTTCTTGTGGTCCGTCCAAATGGTAAATGGCTCCTCGGCCCCCTCTAGCCAATGACGCCACTCCTCCAAGGCAGCCTCAACCGCCAGCAGCTCCCGATTGCTGATGTCGTAGTTCCTCTCGGCAGGGAGGAAACGACGCGAGTAGAAGGCGCACGGATGTACCTTCTGGTCCGTTGCCGACCGCTGGGATAAGATAGCTCCTAGTCCAGTATCCGAGGCGTCCACCTCTACGATGAACTGTCTCTTGGGGTCTGGATGGAGCAAGATCGGGGCGGAAGTGAACCTCTTCTTGAGGGAGTGGAACGCAGCACACGCCGCTGGGGACCAGTCGAACGGCAGGGCGGGAGAGGTCAGCCTGGTAAGCGGTTCCGCCACCTGACTGTAGTTCCGGATGAATCTTCGGTAGAAGTTGGCGAACCCGAGGAAGCTCTGTAACTCCTTCCGAGAGGTGGGTTCCGGCCACTCCTCCACGGCCCGGATCTTGCGAGGGTCAGCTCGGGTCAAGCCTCTCTCCACGATGAAGCCCAGGTAATCGACGGAGTCGGAGTGGAATCGTCACTTCTCTGCCTTGACGAAGAGCCGATTGTGGAGGAGGCGCTCCAGCACACGGCGGACATGCTGGATGTGTTCCTCGAGGGTCTTGGAGAAAATGAGGATGTCGTCTAGGTATACTACCACAAACTCCTCCAGCATGTCACGAAGGACGTCGTTCATGAGCGCCTGGAATACCGCCGGAGCGTTGGTGAGGCCGAACGGCATTACCAGGTACTCGTAGTGGCCCCTGGGAGTCTTGAAGGCGGTCTTCCACTCATCGCCCTCTCGGATACGGACCAGATGGTAGGCACTCCGGAGGTCCAGCTTGGTAAAGACGGTAGCCTGGGTGAGAGGCTCGAAGGTGGAGTTCATGAGAGGAAGATGGTACTTGTTCTTAATGGTGATCTCGTTGAGCTGGCGATAGTCGATGCAGGGTCGAAGGTCTCCGTCCTTCTTCCCAACAAAGAAGAAACCGGCCGCCACAGGGGAGGAGGAAGGCCGAATGAGTCCTGCTTCCAAGGACTCAGAGATATATTGATCCATCGCTGCCTTCTCAGGGACGGTCAGACTGTAGAGGCGGCTGCCGGGAAGGGGAGCCCCTGAGCGGAGGTCGATGGCACAGTCGTAAGGCCGGTGAGGCGGAAGGGCCTGAGCCCTGGACTTACTGAAAACCTCCTCGAGGTCGTGGTACTCGGGGGGTATGGTCGAGAGGTCCGGAGGCGGCTCACAAACGGATCTCCGGGGCGAGGGACAGGACGCCGCCTGAAGACACTGGGCATGACAGGAGGAGCTCCACCCCCTGATGGTACCGGAGGACCAGGCGATGTGGGGCTCGTGCAGCGCGAGCCAGGGCCGGCCCAGGACTACTGGGACAAGAGGGGATCTGGTGATAAAAAACTGGAGTCTCTCAACGTGGTTACCAGCAATGGTGAGCAGGACAGGACAGGTGCGTTGAGTGATGTCAGCCAGGCGGTGTTGGTCCAATGCAAACACCTCCAATGGCCTCACGAGGTCCTCTAGTGGAATGTTGGCCCGGGTAGCAAACTCGAAGTCTAGGAAACTCTCGTCAGCACCCGAGTCAATGAGTGCCTCCACCGTGGCCCGTTGGTCCGCCCAGGCCAGGGTGACGCTCATCAGACGGCTAGGTGGTGCACGGCTCTGGGAACGAGAAAAACGGCTCACCAGGATCTCCCGGGGTCCCGGCGAGCCTGGTCTTTTGGCCGGGTGGGGCAGTTGGCGATACGGTGTCCATCGCGACCGCAGTAGAGGCACAGGCCGGACCTGAACCTCGCCTCCCGTTCAGCTTGGCTAAGATGTGAACGTCCCAGCTGCATGGGTTCCTCCCCGGGCACCGAACGGGAGGGGAAGGAACCACCAGTCGTGTTGGGAGCAGGGCGGACCGCAGTACCGTCACGAGTATGGGGGGTCTGGGGAACCTCTGGACGTCCCTGTCGGGTTCTCTCACGTCTTCTCTCCTGGAGGCGTCCGTCGATGCGAATGGCGAGGCTGAATAGGTCTTCGAGGGACTCAGGTTCCTCACGGGTCGCGAGCTGGTCCCTGACAGCGTCGTTGAGCCCCCTCATGAAGGTGAGACGAAGCGCTTGATCGTTCCAACCGCTCTCCGTTGCCGCCAGTCTGAACTCCAGCACGTAGTCGGTGACCCCGCCACTGCCCTGCCGGAAGGTGCCCAACCGAGCTCCAGGGTCCTGGCCACGGGCTGGGTGGTGGAAAACCCTGCGGAGCTCAGCCACGAAGTCTGGGTAGGAAAAACAGAAATCAGCCCCCATTGCCCAGAAGGCAGTAACCCACTGGGCTGCCCGGCCTGAGAGCAGGTTAGTCATGTAAGCCACTCGGGCTCCCCTTGAAGTGAATCGGCTGGGTTGATGACGAAAAACCAACTCACATTGCATGATGAATGTGGCACAATCCTCGAAGTTACCATCGAACAACCGTGGTTCGGAGAGACGGGGCTCCCGAGGTGCGGGATCGGGAGGCGCGGGGCCTGCCACGGCTGCGGGTGATGCTCCGGCCGAGGCTCCTGAAGTAGGTGGTGTTACAAGCAAGGTGTTAACGGCTTCACTCAGCGCTTGTAATTGGTGGAGAATATTAGTCTGCTGATTACCCTGGGCTGTCTGCAGGCTAGCCAGAGAGCCAAGGGACTCCTGAATAGGCAGGACCTGGTCTCGAAGCTCCTGTACAGCAGCCGCAGCCGCACCTAGCTGTAGGCTGTGGTCGTTGGTTAACTCAATCTGGACCGCCAACGCTGTTCTGACCCTGTCTGTGTCGGCTGAGGTCGTCATGGTCGGGTCGTAATGTTATGGTTTGTAACCGACCTCAAACGCAACGGCACAGACAGGAAGTTCAGAGTTAGCCAAATGCTAGGGCGTATTTATTTACAGAGTCAAAAGAAGGATAAAGTACAATAATCAAACAAACGGGGAGACTGCCTTCGGCAGAGTCATCTGCCGCTCTGCAGAATCCTCCTGGTGATAGTGGTGGGGAATTGGCATGTGACGTTGTAGCGGCTCTGCAGATACTCCCAGCAGATAGTGGTGGGGAATTGGCATGTGACGTTGTAGCGGCTCTGCAGATACTCCCAGCTTTCACTCAAGGTGGAAAACGGAGAGAGAGAGAGAGATATCAGAAACAGTCCAACGAAACACAGAGGCAGTGTGGTTCCCTCCTCCCTAGCTGGGTCCAGAACCAATTGACAGTGACAGTCCTCAGTGTTCCCCACAACACACAATCTAGCCGAGTTAGTGCAACGAAACGAAGTCTTCAGTGTCTCTTCAAAGACACACAATCAGAATAATCCAGAGGGGTTTGGTTCCACTCACCCAAGCGCAACGCGTAAAGCGGGCAAAACGAGGCGCAGCTCCAAACGGGGAACAAGGTTCTCCACAGCGGTTCTCCACAGAAAGGTCCTGGAGAGAAAATAGACCAGGAACAGCAACGGGGAAAAGCAGGCAAAAGCAGTTGTATTCCAGAACGACCCGACAACGATAGAAGGAAGGTCCTGGTATATAAAGCCCTCTGGGGCGCTAATCACAAACTATGACAGCTGCGTGATGAAAGTGGCAATCGTTCAAAAAGCGTGTGGCGGGGAATGCACCAATCAGCACCATACCTCAGGAGAGCGTGTGGCGGGGAACCAACCAAACCTCACAGAAAGACGTTTGTCTTGTTTCCATCAGGGTCCCCCATTTTCAATTCATATAGACATTTATGACATACATGACATTTATGGCATAGGGACATATAGGTATTTAGTATTGATACATTTGTGACATAAACGGTATTCAAATATACAGTACTGTTACCCCTAGATCCTGACAGAGTATATACATATGATGGGGAGGGGACTGTACATTAGGAGGGGTTGGGTGGGTGGGAGAGAGATATACATAAGGCGGGGAGGGAATATATACATGCGGTGGGGAGGAGACTGTCTATTAGGAGGTGGTGGGGGTTTTGAGCATTTACGGTGGCCATTTTCGAATTGCAGCCTCCCGTAGGTGCTCTTTAAGAGCGGTTTTGAATGTGGGTAGGGATTCACATTCCTTTACAGCTGTGGGTAGGGCGTTCCACATTGATGTGGCATAATTGCGAAACGTATTTAGTCCCTTGTTTGAGCCGAATCTGGGTTTAACATGATTTGTTGAGCTTCCTCTGGTGTAGTGGTTGTGGTATTCACTGACCTTTGGGAAGTATTTTGACATGTACATGGGTACCTTAGTCGTATAGTGTATCTTGTAGACCAGGCCCATTGCAAGTTGCTGTACTCTGTCGTCTACTCTAAGCCATCCTAGGTTGTCAAAGTGGGCAGGGGTGAGGTGGGTTCTGGGGGTAAGGTCAAGTAGTAGTCTGACCAGTTTGTTTTGTGATGTTTGTAATTTAGTTTTAAGCACCTTTGAGGTGCTTTGGTACCATGAGGTGCACGCATAGTCGTAGTACCCTTGAATGAGTGCTCCTGCCAGAGTCTTCAGGGTATTCTTGTTTACCAGAGAGGAGATCCGGTACAAGAATCTAGTTCGTTGGTTGACTTTTTTTATTACATTGGATGCCATTTTGTCACAGGAAAGATTTGCCTCTAGGATGGAACCCAGGTAGGTAATTTCATCTTTCCTTGTGACAATATTGTCACCCACTGCAACTGAGAAGCCGTCGGTCTTGCTGAGTTTGTTATTTGAACCGAAGAGAATGGACTCTGTTTTGCCCATGTGTAATGATAGTTTGTTATCAGCGTTGTTATCAACATCATGGGAATACTATGACTAGCTTGTAGTGATTAGACATAATTCACCCACGGAACTGTTGTTGGGACATCTGGGTTGTACAGTAGGTGGCGGTATGTGCCTTCCTGTGGATGCGACCCGCCATTAACCCCCATAGAAGAAGAAGTTGTTGGGACATTGTACATTGGACGTTATATGTTGTTGCTATCCTGAAGGCACCGGTTCAGTTAGCTAGTAACAAGACGGGTGCATGTTGTGAATTTCGATGCACAATAAATATTCAACATTCTCTTTTTAGACTCCGCCTCAGACTCTTATCCTTTGGCACTTGGAACTTGCTGTACTTTGCTTGCAGGTCTGCAGCCATTATTGCTGGAATTTGATTATGAATAGCACCAACTTTAGCCAAGGTACCGTTATCAAGCTAAGCTAGCTGACCTAGCTTGTCTTCCCCGCAAGGTTTTCACATTGACATTTGATAACGTTAATCACCTAACGCTAGTCAGTAGCTACTTGACTTAAATACGATTCACCGTGGGTGCATTATTGTTGATAGACGGCCAGTGTCAGGTCCTGGAGAAAGGACAGGCGATCATCTGATTTGATGTAACGTTAAAGCAGATGTTGTTCCAACTAGCTAGCTTTTCAACTGTTAATGCTACAGTATAATAACACCAGCAAGCGAAACACATCCCGTCACACCGCTCTGTCGGGACAATGGAATTTAAGAAAGTGTATCTGCTGTTAAAATGACAAACAGCATTGACACTTTAATTCATGGTCGATTAAAAACACGTTCATTTTAAAATCCTCACTCTCCGCAGGAGATAAATTACGTCATATGGGATCGGAGGCTAGACTTTCGCCGTACTTGCCGATACCGATACCAGCATTTTAGGCTGTATCGGAGGCATTTTCTGATACTGGTATCGGTATCGGAACAACTCTACATGAAACACAGTGAAACTGCCCTTTAACACATTGTGCGCCATAAACGGCGTAAATCGTTATTGCCCGTCATGCGTTGAACGCCAACAACGGCATAAATCGTTATTGGGATCAATATTTAATTTTTTCGCCATGGCATTCATAATTCATCCAGCCTCCCTCCGGACTGCAGCGGCACCCTGTCTGATATTGCAACGCCTCAATACCGCTAGCCTGGTGGATGGTCGGGCGAGTTACACTCATGCCAAACCGGAAGTGGCGATCGGTGCATCGAGGAAATTCCTACGCCAGAGATATATTGTGGCATGGATCAATATACACACTCAAGTGCATTTGGATCGCTTTCGAAACGCAATAATCGATATGATTTCGGCGTTTATTGTGTCATACAAACCGGAAATAGATCTAGGAGATCGACTTCAAATAATTGGGATATTTTTCCTCCAGTCTCATCGGCGAACGGTAAGAGGACACTAACGTTATTTTCAGCCCGATTGTCCATTTCTTTGTTTGCAATCAGTCTGATCAATATATCAACCCATACCAAATAAAGCCGTTACTGACGATCAAGGAATTATAAATGACCCCCCCCCCCTTTCCTTCACGCATGATGAAGCATAATGTACAGCGGTTCTCCACAGAAAGGTCCTGGAGAGAAAATAGACCAGGAACAGCAACGGGGAAAAGCAGGCAAAAGCAGTTGTATTCCAGAACGACCCGACAACGATAGAAGGAAGGTCCTGGTATATAAAGCCCTCTGGGGCGCTAATCACAAACTATGACAGCTGCGTGATGAAAGTGGCAATCGTTCAAAAAGCGTGTGGCGGGGAATGCACCAATCAGCACCATACCTCAGGAGAGCGTGTGGCGGGGAACCAACCAAACCTCACAGAAAGACGTTTGTCTTGTTTCCATCAGGGTCCCCCATTTTCAATTCATATAGACATTTATGACATACATGACATTTATGGCATAGGGACATATAGGTATTTAGTATTGATACATTTGTGACATAAACGGTATTCAAATATACAGTACTGTTACCCCTAGATCCTGACAGAGTATATACATATGATGGGGAGGGGACTGTACATTAGGAGGGGTTGGGTGGGTGGGCGAGAGATATACATAAGGCGGGGAGGGAATATATACATGCGGTGGGGAGGAGACTGTCTATTAGGAGGTGGTGGGGGTTTTGAGCATTTACGGTGGCCATTTTCGAATTGCAGCCTCCCGTAGGTGCTCTTTAAGAGCGGTTTTGAATGTGGGTAGGGATTCACATTCCTTTACAGCTGTGGGTAGGGCGTTCCACATTGATGTGGCATAATTGCGAAACGTATTTAGTCCCTTGTTTGAGCCGAATCTGGGTTTAACATGATTTGTTGAGCTTCCTCTGGTGTAGTGGTTGTGGTATTCACTGACCTTTGGGAAGTATTTTGACATGTACATGGGTACCTTAGTCGTATAGTGTATCTTGTAGACCAGGCCCATTGCAAGTTGCTGTACTCTGTCGTCTACTCTAAGCCATCCTAGGTTGTCAAAGTGGGCAGGGGTGAGGTGGGTTCTGGGGGTAAGGTCAAGTAGTAGTCTGACCAGTTTGTTTTGTGATGTTTGTAATTTAGTTTTAAGCGCCTTTGAGGTGCTTTGGTACCATGAGGTGCACGCATAGTCGTAGTACCCTTGAATGAGTGCTCCTGCCAGAGTCTTCAGGGTATTCTTGTTTACCAGAGAGGAGATCCGGTATAAGAATCTAGTTCGTTGGTTGACTTTTTTTATTACATTGGATGCCATTTTGTCACAGGAAAGATTTGCCTCTAGGATGGAACCCAGGTAGGTAATTTCGTCTTTCCTTGTGACAATATTGTCACCCACTGCAACTGAGAAGCCGTCGGTCTTGCTGAGTTTGTTATTTGAACCGAAGAGAATGGACTCTGTTTTGCCCATGTGTAATGATAGTTTGTTATCAGCGTTGTTATCAACATCATGGGAATACTATGACTAGCTTGTAGTGATTAGACATAATTCACCCACGGAACTGTTGTTGGGACATCTGGGTTGTACAGTAGGTGGCGGTATGTGCCTTCCTGTGGATGCGACCCGCCATTAACCCCCATAGAAGAAGAAGTTGTTGGGACATTGTACATTGGACGTTATATGTTGTTGCTATCCTGAAGGCACCGGTTCAGTTAGCTAGTAACAAGACGGGTGCATGTTGTGAATTTCGATGCACAATAAATATTCAACATTCTCTTTTTAGACTCCGCCTCAGACTCTTATCCTTTGGCACTTGGAACTTGCTGTACTTTGCTTGCAGGTCTGCAGCCATTATTGCTGGAATTTGATTATGAATAGCACCAACTTTAGCCAAGGTACCGTTATCAAGCTAAGCTAGCTGACCTAGCTTGTCTTCCCCGCAAGGTTTTCACATTGACATTTGATAACGTTAATCACCTAACGCTAGTCAGTAGCTACTTGACTTAAATACGATTCACCGTGGGTGCATTATTGTTGATAGACGGCCAGTGTCAGGTCCTGGAGAAAGGACAGGCGATCATCTGATTTGATGTAATGTTAAAGCGGATGTTGTTCCAACTAGCTAGCTTTTCAACTGTTAATGCTACAGTATAATAACACCAGCAAGCGAAACACATCCCGTCACACCGCTCTGTCGGGACAATGGAATTTAAGAAAGTGTATCTGCTGTTAAAATGACAAACAGCATTGACACTTTAATTCATGGTCGATTAAAAACACGTTCATTTTAAAATCCTCACTCTCCGCAGGAGATAAATTACGTCATATGGGATCGGAGGCTAGACTTTCGCCGTACTTGCCGATACCGATACCAGCATTTTAGGCTGTATCGGAGGCATTTTCTGATACTGGTATCGGTATCGGAACAACTCTACATGAAACACAGTGAAACTGCCCTTTAACACATTGTGCGCCATAAACGGCGTAAATCGTTATTGCCCGTCATGCGTTGAACGCCAACAACGGCATAAATCGTTATTGGGATCAATATTTAATTTTTTCGCCATGGCATTCATAATTCATCCAGCCTCCCTCCGGACTGCAGCGGCACCCTGTCTGATATTGCAACGCCTCAATACCGCCGCCTGGTGGATGGTCGGGCGAGTTACACTCATGCCAAACCGGAAGTGGCGATCGGTGCATCGAGGAAATTCCTACGCCAGAGATATATTGTGGCATGGATCAATATACACACTCAAGTGCATTTGGATCGCTTTCGAAACGCAATAATCGATATGATTTCGGCGTTTATTGTGTCATACAAACCGGAAATAGATCTAGGAGATCGACTTCAAATAATTGGGATATTTTTCCTCCAGTCTCATCGGCGAACGGTAAGAGGACACTAACGTTATTTTCAGCCCGATTGTCCATTTCTTTGTTTGCAATCAGTCTGATCAATATATCAACCCATACTAAATAAAGCCGTTACTGACGATCAAGGAATTATAAATGACCCCCCCCCCTTTCCTTCACGCATGATGAAGCATAATGTATACCGATCATATACATTTGAATTTTTTAATATAGCGTGTATAGGAAAGAAACGCCAATCAATAATCTATCATATGCGTCAGGGCCTATAACTATCGTGTCAAAGTGTCCTTGAGCAAGACACTTAACCCCTAACTGCTCCCGATGAGCAGGTTGCCACATTGCATGGTTGCCTCCGCCATCTTATCTTATCTTAAGGGTTTGAAATTAAATGATATAGGACCTCAGGTAAAACCTTCAACCCTTTCACTACCACACTACAGAAGGTTAACCCGTCCACTACCACATGGTTAACCTTCTGTAGTGTGGTAGTGAAAGGGTTAACCTTCTGTAGTGTGGTAGTGAAAGGGTTAACCGTCTGTAGTGTGATAGTGAAAGGGTTAACCTTCTGTAGTGTGGTAGTGAAAGGGTTAACCTTCTAGTGAAAGGGTTAACATGCTGTAGTGTGGTAGTGAAAGGGTTAACCGTCTGTGTGGTTGTGAAAGGGTTAACCCTTTGTCGCCTGACAGTGAAAGGGTTAACCTTCTGTATTGTCGCAGTGAAAAGTTCAACCCTTTGGTAGGATAAGATATTCCTTAGCCACCCGTTGGGACGCGGAGCGTGGCGCGGTACACGAGATTCTCTAGGCACATCGTATTCCGGCTAGGGCGATCAACGGATGTAGGCCCATGAGTTCCTACCATGAGTTCCTACCTATCTATACACTGATGATGCATTTTGGAAGGTTTTGAAGGGAAAAAAACACGAATTATATATATTCTTTTAAAACGTGTTTGTAAAAAAAAAAAAAAAACGTTAAATAAAATAAAAATGTTCCCATGATTTGGCGGCCCACTTGCAATACCCTCGCGGCCCACAAGAGGGCCACGGCCCATAGTTTGGGAATAGCTGCTCTAGGGAGTTTCCCTCTCTGTCCTTCCGCCTCACCTTGACGTAGTCGTAGGGGCAGGTGACGTCCGGGTGGTCCTCGATGTCGAAGGTGTCGTCGAACAGCAGGCTGACGGTGAAGCCCTCCTCCACCTGGATGCGGAACAGGCAGTCGGAGCTCTTGGGGTACGGCCGGGGGTAGTCTGCACTACTGAGGACGCCAGAGCGCTCTGAGAACACAGCCTCGCTGCACTCCACTGGAGCACGCACACACACACACACACACACACACACACACACACACACACAAAGACACAGACGCACGCGAGCACACACACACACATACAGTACACACACACACAAACACACACACACACACAGACACATGAGCACACACACACATACAGTACATAGTGAGCACACACACGCACACATACAGTACACACACAGACACATTAGCACACACACACACATACAGTACACACACACAAACACACACACACGCGAGCACACACACAAACACACAAACACACACACACACACACACACGTTTTAAATGCTTTGTTTGAATCCAGTGTATACATCACACACACCAATATAATTAACATTTTTGTTTTTTTTCCATTTCATTCGAGATTAATGATTTGTTTTTGTTTTATTTACATGTTTGTAATAAAGATTTCAAATCAAATCAAA